>NC_057804.1:383732531-384019464 GCF_018294505.1 Triticum aestivum | reverse complement strand
GCCACACCCCTCCCGATCAACAAGACCCCTGTTTCGACCGTAGGGGGTCCATTTCGTCCGTTTTGCGGTACGCCACACCCCTCCCGATCAGCATGACCCCCGTTTCGACCGTAGGAGGTCCGTTTCCTCCGTTTTGTGGTACGCCACACCCCTCCCGATCAACAGGACCCCCGTTTCGACCGTAGGAGGTCCATTTCCTCCGTTTTGTGGTACGCCAGGCCCCTCCCGATCAACAGGACCCCGTTTCGAACATGGGCGGTCGAACACAAGGCCGTTTCCTCCATTGTGCGGTACGCCAGGCCTCGTTTCCATCGCCTATTCCGTCCAAGCCCTCCCAATGAACACGACCATGCATTCCGTTCCGACCCAGCCGGTTGGCTCCCCATGAACACGGCGACGATGTTGTTTCTCCGTTCCGACCCAGCCATGTACGTATGCGCGATAGGCGTTAGAGACCCTGCCCGTATGTACATACGTGGCCGTATTTTCTTTCTTGCACCCTCGCCGCTGTATGAACGTGTACATGCTACGTGCGCGCCTCTACTATGACACGTGCGCGCCTCTACATCCACCAGTATATATGTACGTACACGTTCGCAACCAGAATGACAACGGTACGTACGCTTCGACCAGGTGGGTCCCGACTGTCAGGCACTTCCTTGCGTGCGAAGATGTAGCTGGTGGGTCCCAGCAGTCAGGGGGGTGAATCGTTTTTTTACCAGGACGCACTTCCTTGCGTGCGAAGATGTAGCTGGTGGGTCCCAGCAGTCAGGGGGGAATCATTTTTTTTTGCCCAGACGCACTTCCTTGCCTGCGCAGATGTAGCTCGTGGGTCCCAGCAGTCAGGGGGCGAATCGTTTTTTTTTTGCCCGGACGCACTTCCTTGCGTGCGAAGGTGCAGCTGGTGGGTCCCAGCAGTCAAGGGGGAAACGTTTCTTTCGTGAAATACTGTGGCCCATCCGGTGGGTCCCCGCTGTCAGGTGGAGGAATAATTATTTTCCGCGTAATAAGGAGGCACTTCCTTGCTGCGGTCGTGGACCCAGCTGTCAGCCTCTCCACATACAGTCCACGTCTAATGGAAGTCGTTCCTTGACCACGTTGACCACGCCGCGCCGAGAGCACCAGGGTGGTGGACGATGGCGAGGCCTAGGAAGGGGACGACGGGGAGCCGGGGAAGACGCGACAGTGGAAGCCCGCGCGGAGAGGAGTACGAGGGTTCACTGGTTCGGCTGCGGTGTGAGGCTGCCGTCGCCGCAGAATAACAGGGGGTGTGAGTGAGTGGAGGGATGGCCTGGCCAGCAGTGGGAGTAGTATGGGGGCGGTGAGGCCTCCGCGGCAGCACATCCGGCCACGGGAGGCAGGAGCAGGCGGCACGACCGACGCTACTTTGGGCGGCTGGACCAAGAAGACCAGAGGTTGAAGAAGCACTACAACCATTGGATGGACATCGTACGGTCACTGAAGCTAGAATCGTTTATATTGACTAAGTTGACAAAGCCCTTGGTACGCTTCAACTTAGTAGGCCCACAGGTCAGCCTCCGAAACGGTGCGCCCCAGATGTAGGGGGAGGAATCATTTTTTGGGCAGCCGAAGCTAAGAATATCCGAGATTGAAGAAGAAGCACGACATTTGTTGGATAGACATCCAACGGCCACTGCTGCTAGAACTGTGTGTTGACTATAATAAGTTGAGAAAGCTTTGCATACGCTTCAACTTATTTTTTTAGGGGACGCGTCACTTAGTAGGCCCACAAGTGTGTGGCAGAGAACTTATAGCCCATTTGTGTTTTGTAAGAATGTACAACCCATTTTTGAATGCTAATGGAATTTACAACAACCCATTTACAGTTTGTTAAAAGTACAGCCCATTTTCTAGCTAGGACAATGATTAATAATTTCAACCATTCGTTGAAGACAGAATTCAATAAAATTTCCCACATTTTGATGGGATTCGAAATATTTTTATCCCGAAATTTCTATTCAGATTAGATATAAATTTGTATTACGTAAAAATCCAACGAAACATTGTGCACGCAACAATGAAAATTTAAGATTTTCAAAATCCATAAATAATATTTTATAAACTAATTTCGTGTTTGGTGCATTTTTTTATAGTTACTGCCCAGTTTTTATAATTACATCCCATTTATTATTTTTAAAGCCTGTTTTCCTGTTAAGCCTAATGCATCCCTCCTAGGAAAGATTTGCAGCACAGCGGGGCGGAGAATAACAAGTTGACCTTGCCTGGGTATTCCTCAAAAAGACGTATAGCTGGGCTAGCCATTTTCATCTTGAAAAAAGTAGTATCTGGGCTGGATATCTGGCCTGGGCTAGACGGGCCACAGCCCACCCAGTTAATACCCTACTCTCCTCTAAACAGCAACGAAATCATCACCAAGAAAAACTCTGTAGTGCTCACGCCTCAAAAACACAAATACTGCTCGAGCTGCTTGGTCCCAGCTGTTGGCCGCACCTTGTGCAATTCTCTCGTTTATATTGACTACATAGGTTGACAATGGTGTGGGACCGTGATGTCAGGAAACCAGGAGAAAGAAAAAAAATATAGTTGTACATAATAAGGAGGCACTTGCGTACGTACGACTATGGCCCTAGTGGGTCCCTAGTGTCATCCAGTCAAAATAAAGTCATCTCCTGAATCCTCATGTTCGTTGACCTTGTTAACAAAGCCTGGCGCCACGGCGAGCGCAACAACTTGAAGGACAACGGAGAGGGCCTCACGGGCCCTACGGAGGTCATATACAGTGCCCGCTGCTCATTCAGGAAGCCAGGATCATCGGACACCTATGAGCACCTTCGAGAAACTGAGACGGCATGAAACGGTAAGGCCGCGCTTGGGAGCTCTGGTTTATTTCAAACCTGTATTAACATACAAGTGTAATTTACTCGTCATTGGAAGGCCCGAGGTCTGTAAGTAAAACCGGTGGTTACGCGTGTAATTTGAGAGACCAGTGTATATTTTACGAGCATTGCTATATGGACGACATTACCAGACGATACATGCACGACATGTGTATCATGCCATCCATGGGCAGGGCTGAAACAACAGCAAATGGCTGGATTAGCAATCGTCCGAGTGTCGTTCAGCGTTTTTATCGTGTGTGAAGTACTTCTGATATTTTACTCGTCGAAATCGACCAACCAAGCGCCTTTGCCCGAGACCATCTGCTTTAATTTACAAGCGTCAGTTTTACAAGTGGTTTTGGTTGGAAAAAGATGATCCAATCATGGCCCAATATCATGAGTTGGTCGGAAGATCATATGGTTTCACGTCTAACCTACCCGACATGTCGTATAGGCTATGAATGAAACATCAGACGATGAACTTCTTACGCACGGAAACAACAGAAGAGGATGATCTTCTTAACAAGCAAATCACTGGCATTAGATCGACATGCAAAACAATACGAAGCATTATTCTCAGGAGGCACGGTGAACAGCTTGTGATGCCGCATGCCACAATATTCCAAGCTCAACTTTGCAATCAAACACAAGGCCTAGCATTACATAGACAATATTCAGAACAAACTCTTAACACATGAATATCTCAGCAGAGTAACTATTTACTTTTAAACTGAACACAGGAATAGGAAAAAACACTCGACACTGCTCACAGCAAGGGCGTCCCACTCAAAAATATCAAATGCATGTCTTCTGGATAACATCAATGAGCAAATTTTGACAAGGTTTTCCAATTCCAACATATTAAACTAACGTCTTCTTGCTAACATCAATGAGCAAATTTTGACAAGGTTTTCCAATTCACGTCTTGTTGCTAACATCAATGATTAAACTTTGACAAGCTTTTCCCATTCAAAATATGTAATGCCTATGATCGTGTCCTGTCTTAGCTTCTTGTACTTGTTTGGGCACTTTTTGCCTAGGGCACTCAACGTGTTGTTAAATTGCCAATGGTCTCTGCAGACTAGTCGTATCACCGGTGTCTAATAATACTCTGTAAAGCTTCTCGGTCATTCCTTCTGTAATGTACCGCAGCTAGTGACTGCTTCTTTCTGCAAACTGGGACGACCAACTGGACCCAGTAACGCAGCAGTTTGCCTTGGACACATTGGCTCCTTTTGTGCAGTTCAACTAAAATCGAAGTCAGAATAAAACCAAGCTTTAATTTTGATATCCCTGTAAGCAACAATAGGTATACGGGAAACAATTACTTAGAAATAACGGTTGATGACTTGTCTTAATGGGAAACAAATCAGTAGAGGAGCAATTCTCCATCAGTGTGATTCATTCATATTGACTGGGACATTATCTTAACAATGCCTTGGTTCAACATGTATAAAGAACGACAAAGCAGAAAAGTACCATTCCTAAAACAATGCAACTGATTCATTTTTAAAGAGACATTATCTTAACAATACCTTGGTTAAACATGTAGAAAGAACTACAAAGCAGGATAGTACCATTCCTAACAAGTGTTGCAGTTTTGAACTAAGATTCAGTAGTTAATTAATTCTAAGAGTGGCATTGCTTAATTTTACCAACGACATTAGATTAACAAAAAGCATAAACAGTTCCAGGGGAGAGTGGGCGCAACAACAATATGTGCTTCCATCTACTTATAAAGGGGGTGATGCAGAGTTTGTTGTAACAAAGCAACAAGCATCATGTCTGGGTTGGTCCCATTTTTGTTCACTACTTAATGGGAAAAGACAGCAATACAATAGCTTCAATTCAACATTTATTTAAAACAGTACCAATACAAGTAGCACAACATCTCAAAGCACACTGCACAATCATGTGGAGGAAGGCCTGTACTGACCTTTCATGAGAACACCAGGATAAAATACGAATCTGCTAACACGAATAGGAAATCCAATCTCATTTTGTGTAGTTGCACTGAAATCAAGAAGCAAAATGTCGCAATAGAAACAAGTTGAATAGATATCATGTGGTAGAGACCAAGATTTGAAACAACTTGACAGGAACACTGGAAACAAATCTTGATCTCCTTTTGTGCAGTTCCACCAAAATTAAGCAAAGTCATCGGTGTGACATTCAAGTTGAACTGCACAAAACACTCTTAAAACATAAGTGTTTCGAGTAGCGAAGTAAAATGTCGCAATAGCAAAAAGTTGAATCGATACCCCTGTTTTAACAGAGGCAAAAAAGGAAACAATTACTTGCCGATAAAGGAGGATGAAACAGACGGTGACAGAAAGAAGCATCTAACTTATCTTGGATGGAAAACAAAGTAGGATAGTAGCATTTCTAAAATGGTAGCATTGATTCATATTAACAGAGACACTCTCTTGAAACAACATTCGTTAAAAAATGTAATTTAGTTTTAATTGTGGCATTGCTTCAATTTTCCGGCGGCATTCTTAGATTAACAACAGCAAAATAGTTGTACGGGACATGCTAGCACCATGTGCGTCCACACGTATAAATGGGTGATACAGAGTATGTAGCCAAGCAACATATCTGTGTTGGTCCCATATTTGTTCTCTTTGAACTTTTTTCCTATGTGAGGGCAGCAAATCTAGTCCTGCACAAACTACCCGACCCCCCCCCCAGTTTCTTTCCCTTTTCAACAAAGAGATCGGTTCCTTACAGATGTGTGTACTGGGTTACCCCCTTTTTCCCTTTTCGACCAACAAAGAGGCTGGATAGCCAGTCTATACTACTTTTCCTCCCTCCTTTCCTCATTGAACAACATCCTAGATTCATGCTCAACCCCACTGCACCTTTCTTTCCTCTTTGAACCAAGACCTAGATTCGACTACAGATCAAAAAAGATCCACATGCAGCTAGAGCAACGACAGTTTCAAAGAAACTTATACCTTAGGGACTTCGGGATGTGGGAAGGCGTGCGGTGGGAGGCTGGATCTGCCCACACTACGTACGGCAGCGAGAAAGAAGGGGCCGGTGGCCCTCCCGCACAGGCGCTGGGTGAAAGAGAACAACGCAGTCGGTAGTGGATTGCCTCCCTCGCCGAAGGCGATAGAGTTAACGCTGCACCTCCTCCCCTTCCCGGTGCGACAGGATACAGACGCCTACTTCACCAGCTATGAGGGGGGACAGAGACAAGAGGCCAACATAATCTTGTTTAGATCTAGTGAAGAGAGGGTGAGAGACTGTGAATATAGCAAACCCTATAAAATGAACACTGAGCCTCCAGCGTGTAACATATATGTATTGCGGCGAGCGTGTGGAGAGTGCAAACCCTAGCGAACAAGCGCTGAGGCTCCCGCTTATATATATACAATGTAGTACGGACTGAGCTCCAGTGCCTTCACTCCATCTGCTTTTGGCTGTATGACAGGTGAGCCAACCACATTTTGGGCCCACCTGTCATAAACCCAAAGGCATGTGCACTAAGTCAATGAAGTTGCGTCCATATAGTACTCTCGTGTGTATACGACTAATATATAGTGGAGTGGTTTTCTTATTCTCTCCATAACAATCATTTTAAATTGTGTAAGTACAAAACGAAACTCTTTATTTAATGTACAGAGGGAGTACTACTTCCGATGAACTAACGGCCCACGCGTGTTGGTCGCACTTCCTGTCCTTCACGTGTGGTACACTACCCTCCCTTAAGTGAACAATCACACATGCACCAAATTATCGGAAACATGTGAGAGTGTGTACAAATAAAGAATTTTAATTTCAATTATCGGAAAGGTTTGAGAGTATTACAAAGTTTGACTTCAGTCAAATCTAATATGCGGAGTAAATAAAAATGGAGGGCTACTACGTCCATCCGGGTTTTTAGTCCACACCATTTTTTAAATCAAAGTTAATAGCTGGACAAATAAAATTACAGGGGAGCTGGAGACAAAGTTGTGAGAAGGCTTAGAAATCAATACAAAACTTATGCTCTTAGTACCAACGTCGATCCTTCTTCGAGGAAACATTTGGTTCATAGCCAATTGTGTGATAAAATTGCACCAACGTGAAAGACGACTGCGTCTCCAACGCAACCAAGGTGAACTGATGAAGGATATCATCTTTGTGCGTAACAAGCAAAGAGCACTGATGGAAGACAACTTGTTTTTCATTGAAAATTGATCAACTTCACCAGCCGACGCAACCGTGAGGCGCGACCATGAGCATCGATAGGTCATCATGGTGATGCATCATCCATTTGGCATCAACTTTGGGTGAGGCACCTATGAAGTTCGACAAATCCTCACTGTGGTCTGTTTCTTCTCAGTAATCAAGCTCAAGGAAGGAAGAACCACGTGGCAGAGGATAGTGAGGCGGAACAACAATGGCCATCCAATTTTGTGCAGTTCCACTAAAATTGAGGAAGACATGCCCGGGTATGGAGACGCACATCACTGTTTCCAAAACTATAAAAAAGGGTTAATGAAAAGTACACCAACAAACAGAAGCATCATAATTATATCTTGATGGGAACTAAACCAGGATACCCGAGAAAAAACGCACTTCTTCATTTAACCAGTGATAGTACTACCACCATATGGACAATGACCGCACAACCACCATGTACTTTTTGTCAAAACAACATTTATACCTCCACCGAGGCACAAATCAGGACAACTTTTCAAGTGGCATTTCCTCTATAATAGTACTAGTAGGTGATGTTGGACCAGCCGACAAACCCTAGCTACTATGCATGGGGAGCTGGGGAGTAGTCGCATAGAAGAAAACCCGCACACAACAACCTGGGGAGCTGGACCAGTACAAGAAGTTATACCTCAGGTGGGCGAGATGTCATTTAGGCGGGCGGGCGGGATCTGCCCACACGATGGCAGCCAACAAGGGCGCGGAGGATCTTCGTCCGTGCCAGCGCTGGCTCCGAGAGGACGGTGCACATTGGCTCCCCCCGTCGCCGACGGTGACAATGTCAATGCTGCACCTCCTCACCTCCCGCAGTGGACGGGATTTGGCCGGATCTGTGAGCACCGGTGAGGAGAGAGATAGACTGGACACTGTCATCTTGTTTTGATATGGAGAGGGTGAGAGAGCGAGACGCGAGAAACTCTATCAAACAAGAGGCTATAATGGAGTAAAAAAATCTCTCCATAGCAGTGGTTTTAAATAGAATACGCGCATTCCCGGAAAAAAGAAACGAAAACTGGTGGACAATTTTTTAAGGGTCCGTCTAGGACACATCTAGATGTGACATAGTTATGTCACATCTAAGTTGATGTCCACTCTGTTTGTGGCCTATTTTTTTTGTCCTAGTTTTTTTGTTTCTTGTTGCTACATTATATACTCGTGGGAGCTTAGATGTGATATCCTTAAATAACATCTAGATGTGAATTGGACAAACTGATTTTCTAACGTACCAAGAAAGAAAACTTGATCAAAAACACGCCCCCGCTTCCAGGTCACGAGAGTCGTCACACACACACACATAGACATATACATGCATATCCGTGTTTACGTAAAATTCCATTTTCATCTCCATCTCCAATCATATTTGTCCAACTGGCACATTATTTACGTTGTTAATTATATATGCAGCAATATTAACATACATCATCTCTTGTTTGCGCACGTCCGGACCGCTGCCACGGCCGGTCCTGACCAACCCGAACCCTCTTCATCACCCGCGCCTGCTTCCCGCCCGAAACGGTTAGTGCCGCATTCATGCCCGGCCAGAGCGGACGCGACCTCTCACTGGCGCCGGCATTGAAGCGGCGCGCCGGTCGAGAGAGCATCGCCCACGCCGCTTCCGGGTGCACGCGGCTGCTCCGCATTCAAAGTCGCAATAGCCGGCTACAACATGCATGTAAAAAGTTTTTGGGAGTCCGTGCTACAGCTAGCTGTCCTCCCCCAGCTCGTCAATCTCTTCCAATAGTGCTAGTAGTACTCCATGGCGCGATCCATCGACAAGCAGGCGGGAAAGTTATCGTATACTCGGTTTGTGGTGAGTGGCATGCCGAGCGACCGTGCGGGGTCGAGCCGTGGAGGAGAGTGAGACACGAACACGACAGACGTGATTTACTGTGTGATTTGACTACTCCTTAGTGGCCCCTACACGTACTCCCCCTACGTGTATGCAACAGTCACACGTACACATGGACGCAAAAACGCGCGCGACGCCCTAATGCATGCATGTCCGAGCACACGATGGAACGCACATGGTCACGCTAAGTGCTCAACCTACACGTGCATGCACACACATACTCAGTCAGGGTGAGCTAGTGACCGTATAAACACCGGAAAATATATATATTATGCGCAATGAGCATATTATGAAGTCCACTAATCGTATTTTTACAAATATACAGTGACAGACAGTGTATTTATCTCGTTTGAAATTAATCCATATTAACCGGAGAGGAGGCAGTATGGACTAGCATTACTTGCGCGCTGTGGCTCGTAGGACAAGGAGAAACTTTTGACTAATGCAAGCTCTCCCTCGCTCAGGCGGTGGACGTGCAACAGTTAATTCGGTGTCAGATTGCCAGAAGCATACACTATACTACTAGTGCTACTATTGTTCGACTTCCCGAATAGGCAAACAACCAAGCGCAAAGTTTACTAATATAGTCTATAAAGGTACGTACTATACTAGTACTAGGAACCGGATGGAGAGCGTCTGCACTCTTATTATAATTTTTAAATGTGATAAAGCAATCTTCAACACATTTGGTTATCTTCGAGGGTTCTCGCATGTGATAATGGAAGTTGATTGCATGGAACACTCGCCACAATTCTCGCTTAATTCTGGCTCATATCCTGTGACAAATAGTAGCGCTCGGTAATATTTCCTCTTTTTTTGTTATTCAGCATGTAAACAGGTCAGCAAACCTTGCGGCGCATCTTCGTGCGAACCGTGCTTGCTGCACTTTGAATGTGGCCAAGAGCTGGCTTGATGAAACACCTCGCTTTCCTACTTATTTTTGTGCGGGGTACCTCGCTTCCTAGTGACCAGTGTCTTGGCTGATCGTCCTAAGAATGCTTATATATGAATAAAGCTCTCTCATTTACCCGCAAAAAGGATTGAGCCATATTAACAGGAAAGGAGGGAGTATGGACTAGCACTACTTTTTTGTGTGTCCCGTCAACTCGCAGAACGAGGAGAAGTTTGCAGGACAGGGTGAAGCTCGCTTACGACTTTTGACTAGTGCAACTTACCCTTGGTGGACATGCATCAGTCCATTTGGTGTCAGATTGTCAGAGGCATACACTATAGTACCCAACATGTGGAGTACCATCATTGTTCGACTTCACAAAGAGGCGAAGAGCCAAGCACAGTAGTAGGAGTAGTACTACTACTAGATCGCATGGTGGAGCGTTTGTACTCTTATTTCTTTTTATCTCTGATAAAGTACACGTTTATTTCGGAGAAGGGCGGAAAACGGCAGCCCAACATGCAGTGGTGGAGCTTGAAACCAAAAACTGGGCGGGCCGGGCAGGCCAATCTGAAGGGAATTTCTCTTGAGCTGGCCATCACTTCATGCAAATTGCGAGTGTTTTGCTCTTAGGCTGGGCGGGCCATGGCCACCTTTTGCCCTCACGTAGCTCCGCCACTGCCAACATGTAATGAATGATATCAATCAACCCACCATGCTCGAATATATCTTGGCCTCCATGCGAACCCGTTTGTGTGTTCTCGCTCCTCGTCTCTCTCAAGGAACAGCGGGTTGGCTCTTTGCCATCAATTGAGATCGGTTTGCTCACACTCCTGTCCCACATATCAGTGATATGCCAAGAGGAGGTGCGTTGACCGACTGGCCATACACGTACTTGGTTTTGAACCTTCATACTACTCCTCCCTCCGTCACAGTTTACAGGGCGCGCTTCATTATGATGAATTTCTCTCAATGCATTTCCACCACCAGAGAGACTTTAGACGCGTTTGGTTTAATGCTCAATTAATTAGGGCGTGGTAACCGCAATCAAGTCCACAATTTTCTCTCCATGTAACTACAGAATGGAGTAAGTGCATGCATGCGTGTACCCAGGGTGGAAGCACTACATGCATGTGTGTACGCATTATTCCCTCTACTAGTAATAGACGCCGTGCTATAACTACCAATGCTATTTTTCAGGCCGATCGCTAGTCGCCTTCGTCCCACAAATCTTTTTTCTTTTTTCTGAAGCGCGCTATATAAACAGTGACGGATGGAGTAGTATGAGCGGATCCAAAGAAGAGCGTATTGATGGTTGCTTCTTCAGAGCAACTTATAGTGGGAAAGGTGGGGCTTACGATTTGACTGCTCATTACTCACTATTAATGCGGCACAATGACCGGGCTGAGTCTCCCATGCGGTTGTGCACTACCCCCTCGGTTCTTAAATATACTCCGGAGTATATTTGTCTTTCTAGAGATTTCAATGAGTGACTACTCAAATATTTGTCTTTTTAGAGATTTCAAATGGACTGGCACATACGGATGTACATACATATTTTAGAGTGTAGATTCTCTCATTTTTCTCCGTATGTAGTCACTTGTTGAAATCTCTAGAAAGACAAATAGAATATTTAGGAACGGAGGGAGTACACATACGAAGCAAAATGAGTGAATCTACACTCTAAAATATGCCCGTTTGAAATTTGTAAAAAGACAAATATTTAGGAACGAAGGAGTATAATTTTGTGCATGGCACATGGACCCGGATGATGAAGAGGCTTCTGGCACTGCTATCAAGCTTCCATCATTTGTTTACATAATTGATGTACCATACAAATAATTTTCCAGCGAGACATGAAATTGTACAATGGTGTGAGCTTTCAGCTTCTGTTTCGCGTGTCTTGCCATCGATGCTCTTTCGGAAACAATAAAAAACTAACTTCCTTGCTAATGCATGTCAATTATTAGCAGATCAGAGCTAATAATTATATCACAACTGAAGACAGAGTTGTGAGAAGGTGTTAAATTAAAATTGATCCATGCTTTCATTGGAAGCAACGTCCCCCTAGCTCTGTCTAAATCAACAAGGCATGTTGGGAAAAAAGTAGCTGTCTGGAGCATGCAACATTCCGATCATTTTGTGCAGTTCCACTAAAATAGAGCTGAGCGTCCCTGTTCCAAAGATATTAAGTGTGATTACGATAATAGAGGACTGCTGATGAAACAATAAACACATAAATAGAAGCCGGTCACCTTTGCAGTCTCTTTTAAGACTAACTAGTTGGAGAAGATTGGGCTCGGAGTTGGATGAGGAGGATAGAGCAAAACCAGTCTCCCTTTGTGCAGTCGCACTGAAATGTAGAAACGTTGCCCATGTGACATTTTAGTACAATTGCACAAAACACTCTTAAGAAAAAAGTGATTTTTGTAGTTCACCAAAAGGTCGCAATAGCAACGAGGTGAAATGGATAGCCCTGTTTGCAAAAAAGAGGTAGAAAGGAAACAATTACTGGCCAATAACAGTTGATGACACATGCGACGACAAAAAGAAGCATATTCCTTGCCCTAAGGGAAGATAACAACACGGTTGTGTTTGTCTAAAACGATGTGAGGACGAGAATGCAATATGGAAAGTACGCCGGACGAGCTACGTTTTGGGCAAAGAACTATGGAAGATCCACATCCAGCGACGTGGGAAGACGGGCAGTGGAGCAAGGCCGGAGGGGATACCTGGAGGTCGTCGGGATGTAACTAGGTGAGCGGCGGCGGGCGGAATCTGCGAGCAGGTGGCGTAGGCCCTGCCGCGCCGGAGCTTGGTCAGAGAGAACGTGTGTACCGCAGATCGGGACGTGCTGCCTCGGCACCGTCGAACGGAGAAACGATGCACTTCCTCCCTTTCCCCCGGCGGACGGGATGCGGCCGGATCAGTGACCAACGGTGAGAGAGAGAGAGAGAGGCCACCGCACTCCCTTTCCCCTGGCGGACGGGATGCGGCCGGATCAGTGACCAACGGTGAGAGAGAGAGAGAGGCCACTGCAGCCTTGTGTGAGATACTCTGAAGAGCGACAAACCAGGCACGCAAGGCTCCATTGTATATAGTGAGCGGACTACCTTTTCTCCATAAAAATCATTTTATATTCTGTGTACGTGCCATTGAGCGCTATAACTTTATTTAAAAATAACGCGACAACGCGTCAAGTCGAACTTTGTTTCGTGCAAGCGTGGTACATGACCTCCCTAGGTAAACAACCGCTACAAGCGTTCAAATTAGCACGTGGGCTGCCATTTCGTAAAGAAATGAGCTCCACCATGTACCCGCGCGGGTGTGGCTGGGCACGAAGCATGAGTACGTGCACGGTGCACCTATTCTCTTCTTGTATACGTACACCACCTACGTGGGGTTGTGTGAGAGAGATACAAACCTAGAGAGATATAGTGTGTGGGTTCTTGAGAGTTTTTTTTTGGGGGGGGGGTCAATTAAAAAATGTAACATATGCAATGTGTGTGAAATAGAGTCCTGCATATAACATATATATAGAGGGGGCGATCCACGAGAATAGAGTGGAGGTATCACCGGCTTGAGGTGTCCATAGAATCGAAAAGAGGGGTGATGTGTGTGTGTGTGCGCGCGTGATCGATAAAGAGTTCCATCGAATTGGTGTGTGCCCACGTCAAAGATATAGAGTGGCTGGCCTACTGGAATGTGAGAGGGGACATGTGCAGTTTGTCTCTGTGTCATGGACACCTACCTGCAGCGCTCGACTATCGGTGTGTGGTGGGGGAAGAGGGAGGCCCAATTTACTATAGAGGTACAATGGCTGGTATATGTGTGGAGGAGGAGAGAGGCCTACCTCATGTATTAAGGAGATCGATCTGCCTCATGTATTAAGGGAGATCGATCGGCATCCATGCATATGTGCATGAGAGGAATAAGGTTGGGAGAGAGATAGAGCTAGAGTGTTGGAGGGGGTGGTAGTGGAGTTGCTTCTAACAAATGGTGGGATAGGCTTGCTAGACAAACGGAGGGCACGCCCACAATATCAATAAGAGAGGAGATGGCTTCTTGTTGTCTATGCACGTGCGTGTGAGTGACGGGTTAGGAGGCATGCACGAATGATGAGGGGGGACGATGTGGCTGTAGTAAGCAGACATAACTACATAGGAAGATCAATCGCCCTTTGTTAGAGAAAGGAGAGACATAACTTGTGGGGTACGTCGATCGATGGGGGGGTAGTTAAAGTCGATCCAGGTATATGTTGGGAGATCGATCGGTATACATGCATGTGTGTGTTAGAAGCAAACGAGGCACGAGGAGAAGGATAGAGATAGAGGGATGCATGTAGGAGGTGGTATGAGAGGCATACTATATCGAGCGGGGAGGAGTGTGCGAGTACAAGAACGATTAAAAGAGTGGTGGGAGTGAGGCATGGACGGTGATAAGAGAAGAGGGGAAGCTTGTGTTTGTGCTAGGCACACCTAGCTAGAGAGGCATATCGATCGATGTGTGCCGTAAAGAAGGAGCTGGGGGGCTTACACACACCGTGGGTGAACGACCTAAAGTGAAAAGACGAATTTGCGCGATGGAGCTAGAGAATGCTGAGGGAGGGTGAGAGGGATGCGGGCGTGTGCATGCACAAGAGGAAGTTAGCGCTAGCTACAAAGATAAGAGGATTGTGTGGGTGTAAAAGACGAATAGAGATCATATATACTTCATTATAAAAAGCGAATTTGGATATTTGAAGAATTTATCATAGTGTTTTAAACCGACGTATGTGTGAATATATATAACGGTGTAAACATGGTGTGTTTATGAACATGTTATACTACATTTAATATATTTTATCTCTACTCTTATAAAAAAACGGAGTTGTTGATGATGGTGTGCCTGGCATCCTGCATTATAGGCCGTCCGATTTATATTTGGCGGATAGCAAGGAAACTATGATGGTATAAGTTGGCAACAATCATGATTGTAGATTGTTATTGAAATAGAGAAACAAATTCAAATTTAGTTCGAATTGCAGTAGTAGTATAGACATTTGGAATGCACTAAAATGTTGGTCTGAGTAGGTTACATGCATTATACAGCAAAGCGAAAAAAATTAATCGGACATAACAGCTTTGAATAGCATTTGTATAGTAAAACGGGGCAAGACTCTCTCTTTGTGTGGTGTGAATAGTTTTATTTTTTTCATTTTGTTTTTGGTTGAGGGAAGTGTGAATTCATTTGGTACGTACAAGTACAATATTACTATGCAGTCAAAAAAAGTACAATATTACTACACGTTAGGCTTGTCCCTAAAATTCAACCCGCGTCTTGTTATATCCCAAAAATTCAGATATCGTGCTCCCAAAACTCATGCCTTCACAACCTGCGCCTTGCTATCCCGAAATTACAACGTGCGCGAAAACTCCCTCCAGCTGCCAAATCCCGACACGCGAAATCCCCCTTCTAACCCTGAGCCGAAAGGGCCGCTAGTTCAAATCGGTGGGGGGTACTTTTGTAACACACCCTACATTTTGGACAAGCGCGTCCCTAAGTCATGCTTCACCCCCTCCCATCGCCCCCTTTTCACCAGTCGAAATCCCAGGCCGCCATAACCTCTCTGCTCCAGCCGTGAAACCCCACCCTCCTCCATCCGCCATGTCACCGCTGCCCAGCCGGAGCCTCTTCCCCGACGACGTCGTCCACTGCAACAGCTCGACGTCCCTCGTCCACCTCCCCGGATGAGGATCCATCGTCCATCTCGCCGTCCCGCCGGTTCAGCCGCCCCATCCTCCACCTCCAAGGAGCTACTCCGACGATCGCCTCGTCTATCGCGGCTGCTTCATCCCCACAACATCGCCTTAACCTGCTCCACCAGAACCGCAGCATCCTCACCGACTCCTCGGACGAAGTCGAGGCCTACTCGGCGCCACAAAAGAGGTTGTACACTCATCGCATCGCACCTTCTCCTTAACTCGACCTCCCGGCGCCGACGGTGCTCCATCCCGCACCCCCATGGAGCGGCTACCTTGAAGCTGGCACCGCGGGCGACATCTCCACGGCGGCTCTCCCCCAGTGCGAGGCCCCTTCGGTGGAGGCGTCCATACCAGCCGGATCTGCTGCTGCTGCTCCGGCTCTTGCTCGCTCGCTCGCGCTGCTGCTGCTCCGGCTCTCGCTCGATCGCTCGCGCTGCTGCTATTGCTCCGGCTCTCGCTCGATCACTCGCTCGCCCAGCTGCTGCTGCTGCTCTCCCCCTTGCTCGTGCCGCTGCTCTGCTCCGATTAAGCCACACTTCAGTCGACTGAATCGACTTTTGTGTCAGTCGATTTTCAGGGGTTGGGAGGGGGGGGGGCTCGCCGGAGTTAAGGAAGAACCACCCGCAGCAGGGACGGGGGCTCGCCGGAGAGGTACCCCACTGTCTATCTTAGGGTTCAGGGTGGGGGTGGGGGCCTAGAGGGCTGACCGGGGCGGCGGTGGCGAGTTGTTTTGGGGCGGCGAGGCGGCGCTGGGGCCGGCGGTTTGGCCGGTGGTGGCAGGCGGCTCAGGGGTGTGCAGGTTGAAGATGAACTGCAGGCCCTCCCTAAACTACATGTCAAGTGTCTCTCTGCTACCATTGCGTTCAGTTTCGACAGTAGCATTCAGATTCCACAGTTAATTTCAGTTTCGACAGTTAAGTTCAGAGTCAACAGTTTTTACCTCATCTGTTGTAGTCAGGTGGTTTTTGGTGATGTTAATTTTACATCCATTTTTCATCATCTATTGGAGATGCTATTAGAATCCCACTTGAGATTGATGATGTCTGTCTTGTGCTGCTTCAGCCTTGACATCTTACGGCTCACCGGAGCTGCTCCAACAATAGAATGATCCATCACAACAGAGCAGTGCCCTGGATGCCGTCTACAGATTCCTCAGATCTTCCTCCACACTTCCGACAACCACCTCTGCCTCAACTGCTTCAGCGACCAACCCAATGATGCTGAGGTCGACACAACTACGGCAAAGAGGTTGTACACTTGTTGCGTCAGTTATTACTATACATTCACGTCGATCCATTAGGGCTATTTTGGTTCACCGAAAAAACGTCGATCCACTGGTTGTTACCATCACTATAAATTTCTGCATGCTCTCCTTACATAATCTCACCATATTTTTTTCGTATGCATGTCAGATATTGTACACAGTCATGCTGAACATGTAGAGAAAAAGAGAAGAGTTTTGCGCGGCAATACAATGTCATGCAGACATCGCTCCATGGTGGGTTCAATGGCAAACCCTCCCCACCCCTCTCCAGATTGTAATCCAGAGGAAGATATCTGTTCTGAGGCATATTCAGACACCGCTGACCACTCCTATTTACCCCCCAAGGTGTTTGCTCTACCTTGGCATGATGATGTTAGTCATATCATGCATATGTTGCCTTGCAGTGCCTACTTTTGACATCATATATGTCATCTGCTTAGTTTAGACATGTTCTGTAATGCCACCTGTTTAGTTTCTATATCATATATGGGAATTATGCAGTCTCATGTCTTTTAGCCAGCCATAATATATGTGAAATGTGCAATGCCATCCTGTTTAACCAGGCATCATATATTTGAATGATATCTTGCCCATCCTTTTCTTCATTACATTTCCATTTGTCCGACAATGTTTGTACATTAAACTACTCTTCCTGTGAATCAGCCATTTGGGTGGGAGATGGAAAAATCTGGAGTGAAAACAAGGCCTTCAGAGCAGACAGTGCTACCTGTCGAAGCAGATCTCTTGTTGGGTCCCGATAGCTCCTCAGAGATGGATTCAGAGACAGATGACCAGTCCTATTCCCCCACTAAGGTGTATGCTCTAACTTGGCACGGTTATACTGCTCATATCATGCATACGGTGTCTTGCATTGCATAGTTTAGACATCATATACACAATATTCAACACCATGTTCTTAGTTCAGACATCATATCGAATGCCCTCTGTTTAGCATATAAATCACATATGTGAATTAAATGATGCGATCCTGATTACTTAGATAACATGTAGGTGAATTATGTCATGCGATCCTGTTTAGTTATTCATCATATCTTTGAATTATGTTATGCTATGCTATCCAGTTTAGATAGACATCATATATGTGAAATTATGTCATGCTATCCATTTTAGTTAAACAATATACATGTCAACTATTTCATGCCCTCTTTTTTCCACACTATCTATTGCATCTGTCTCTCATACAATGTCTGTACATTCAACTATGTTTCCTGTTTATCAGCCATTTGAATTGGAGCGGGTGATGCCAGTATCTAGCAGAATAAAAACACGGTCTTCAAATAAAAAATGCTACCTCTTGGTGGAGATAGCACCCCGGTTGTACATGCACAACAACCAGCCCTACCACACATAACCCAAACTCTCGCAGATTGTACCCCTACTGCGATGGACAGAGAACCAGCTTCACCCAATCTAACCCCAACCCCAGCCGATAGTAACCCAGTTCTTGTTGACACAGCACCATCTCCACCACAGAGCTCCCAAACAACAGCAGTTAGTAAGGCAGCTCCAGTGCCCAAAGGGCCAGTACTATCACGCCGAACCCCAACTCCACTAGTTAGTATGCCTATTCCTGTGGAGGAAGCACAACCAGCCAGTCGTAGTTTAGCATATATCGCATTTGATGTTGTTAAATCGTATGTGCGTATCTTCCCATCTTGGAAATATTATACTGAAGATGAAGGAAAATGCCAGTTGCAGGTGTTTGTCCAGGAGTTATGTGTAAGTAATGTTATTCATGGCAATTACTTTGCTTCATCCCATACATCCTACCTCCATGATGGTTATAATACAGCAAATTTTCCCATTTTTCTCTATAGAGAAGGACCAATTTGGAAACTCAGGATGAGGTAACCTGTGCTAATACCTCTTCTATCTTCAAGAATGCTTGGTGGCAGTATCGGAATTACCTAAAGAAAACGTACTTCACCGGCAAATAAACTCATCAAATTCCCTTACGTTCTCCTGAGACACATTTACTGGACGATGACTGGGAATGCCTTGTTCTGTATTGGTCCCGAACCAAGAATGTGGTAAGGTCTATTAGCTCATTTTCTATTTTTAAGTATTTTATTCTTGCATCTTACTGTACTCTGTTCATGTAGAACAAGTGCCTAAACCTGAAGAACAACTGTTCTAATTTAAGATTCCATTGCTATCATAGTTCAAAAAAGCGCTAGGCGTTAATTGTGTGTTTTGCCACCGCCTTGCACTTTACTGACCAAAGCACATGCTTATGCGCAGTTATGCATAGATTATGCGTAGTTATGCACAATGCGTTTTGCCAATGCCTAGAGCCTAGGCGCGCTTAAGCGCTCGCTTAGGCGCGCCTTTTTTAACTATGATTGCTTTGCTCTTGTATCACTGTATTTACTGATACGAACTTATTTTTAAATTGAAGGATCCAATCGAAACTCCAATAGCACAGCAGGTATGTTCACGCATGTTTCTTTAACAGGTTTGCTCTTATCAATAGCTCTGTTGATTTCAATTTCAATTGTGTATATAGTTGACTTTCATATCATGCAGATTACTAGCATCACAACAGAGCCAATAATGTTGTTGTACATGTAGACCTGTGGTACCCATCTGAAATCTTGTTGTGCCGTGTAGTTTCCCACGCTTTGTATGCTTTCACTGTTGCTTTGTCTTGAACTGATATGATTTGAACCGTGTCTCTATTTTGATTTGGCAAGACAATGCAGTGACCATAGGACATAGATATATGTTTGTTTGATTCTTTTATTATGTACTAGTACTTGGCAATAGAAGACTTGGTAGTTTAATCCTGTCCACCTTACTAATGAACTGGTTCACCAAAATGAGTTTCATATACTAGTACATGCTAAACTTGTTATGTGTCTGCTTGTTTCTTCTTTTAGAATGCTGACAGAATATTGGGGAAGAGTGCCTTATTAAGCAATGGTAAAGGAAGTAATGCAGATAAGGTTCAGGATAGTGACACATCCTTGTTGGTCTCTAACAAAGCTGATAAAACAGCTAAGGAAGACTATCTTGAAGACAGCGAGACAACCCCAAAGTCCTATCTTGGTTTACTGTTCGAGTTACTGGCCACTACCGCATGCACAAGCTATTCAAACTCACTGTCTGAATCAGTTCGGTTTCTTGAGTCTCAACTACAAGCTGAAAGACATCGATCAGATGTGCTGCGACAAGAAGCAGAAGGACTGCGGAAGTCCCTGGAGCATTCTGATGCATACTTTCTGGTGCAACAACAAGCGTTGGAGGATTTTAGCGCCAAACAGGACAAAGCTAATCAGCTTGCTAAGCTTATTGCCAGCATGGTGGATACCTAGGATAACGTTTCTTGATCTCTTCTGAAGTTGTTTTAGTTATGCTCTTGTTTTGCTGCCGCGTTTATTTGCACTGGTGGCCAATTTTGACGGCCAAGTGTATGTAATATGCTGCTTTTTCCCTATATTTTCACCGGTGGCGAAATTTGATGCCCAATGAATGTAATATGTGTAATAGCGGTAATAGGCTAGCCTTAATTGCTTGCTTATTTATTTCCTTATTGTCTTGTTTAGTTGTTTGCTTGTAGTCACTGCAGTTCTTTTTTTGTGTTTTTCTAGTGGCCACAATAGCCTATTTTTGGTAACTAGGCCAAAATAATCATGGCAACACACGGACTGTTGTAACCATGGGCCTCCTGCAGGCCGTATGATCCATGGGCCTTCGTTCGGCCGTAGGACCATTGGCCTTCTATACGGGCCGTAGGATCCATCGGCCTTCTATACGAGCCTTAGGGATCAATGGGCCTTCTACGGACCGTAGGGTCCATGGGCCTTCTACGGGCCGTACTATCCATGGGCCTTATACGGGGCGTATCATCATTTCACCAATCATGGCCCGTGCTATTCGTGGACCATAACGGGCCGTTAATAGGCCGTTAACAGCCCAACAGGTTTTTTGACATGAAAACGGCCCAACGTATTAACGGTCCGCAAACGGGCCGACTGTAATGACGGGCTGAATTTGGCCCAGAAGCAGAAAATGACAGTAACGGGCCGTATGTAACCGAATGCTGCAAATGAGCCCAAGAATCAATGGGCCCTGAGAAAGCCGAAAGATAACTTGGGCTGGAAACGGCCCAATGGAATACCGGGCCGTTAATGGGTATAAAGTGATACACTGTTCATTACGGGCCAGTTTCACCACGGGCCGTTAATGGGCCAAGAGTTACAAAGGTCCTCATATGGGCCGAAAGAAGTCATGGGCCACACATGGGCCAGAAGTTAAAATGGGATGAATCATATTGGACGGCCCAGATGATGCTACTGGGCCTAATTTGGATAGGGCGTAACAGGCCCTCGGTTAGCGGGCTGTAAATGGGCTATATGCAAACATGCCGTTAACAGGCTTTCCCTGGGCCGGCCCGCCACCTTTTGACCAAGTCAAACGGGCCGGCCTTTTCACCTGAATGGGCCTCTGTTGGGCCATGCCACGTGTAGCCGTATCATAGGCGCCTTCGTTCCAATGAGCGGATGACATCTGTCCCAACAGTGAGCCGACACGTGTTTGCTCCAGCCAATGATGATTTTACACGTGGAAAATCCCCATTGGTCGGGGCTGTTAATGGGTTATCGGATCCAAAACCCGACCCGATAGCTTAGCGGTGTTCCGTTACGGTGGATGCCACGTGTCGGTCACCCTTGACGAAAGCAGTTCTGTGACGCGCGATTTATTGTCATGGAAGTGGACACTTCCATGATGATAATTTTTGTAATGTCATGGAACACTTCTACGACAGCACAGGTATGACTATCTTGATTCTGTCATAAATTTGTCATGGATGTACATGCATGACAAAAAACGCGACCTACTGTGACAAACACGTATCATCACGGAAGTGTATTTTTTTAGTGCTAGGGGCCGAGGAGCTTCCGAGCTTGGCAGTTCGGGCTCTGGGATATTGCCCAATTTTTCTGGCCCCCTATCTGATTCTAGGTTTGGAGCTTGGTCCATGTCCTCCCGTATACGGGTATCCGACACGGATGTCACGCCCAATAAGCGATACTATCCTAAAGAGACTCGAAGGTCCCACCAAGGATAGAACCACATATTGAAACACTTTTGCAAGGTGGATATCATTATATCAACATTACATAATAGTTGGGGATACATACAAGAGACATACAATGCCACATGAATACAACATCATCATACATAAGAGCATCATCCGACTATAGATGAAACACAAACAGAAACTCAAATGATATCCACCCTGCTAGCCCAGGCTGCCGACCTGGAACCTATCCCCTGAACGAAGAAGAAGCAGAAGAAGAACTCCAAAACAAGCAAACATCGCTCTCGCGTCATGATCATCGCATAACCTGTACCTACAACTGTTGTTGTAGTAATCTGTGAGCCACAAGGACTCAGCAATCCCATTACCATGGGTATCAAGACTAGCAAAGCTTAATGGGAAAGGTAGGGGTAAAGTGGTGAGGTTGCAGCAGCGGCTAAGCAAATATGGTGGCTAACATACACAAATAAGAGCGAGAAGAGAGCAAGCGGAACAGTCGTGAAGCTAGCAATGATCAAGAAGTGATCCTGAACTCCTACTTACGTCAAACATAACCCAAAGACCGTGTTCACTTCCCAGACTCCGCCGAGAAGAGACCATCACAGCTACACACGCGGTTGATGCGTTTTAATTCGGATCTGGTGTCAAGTTATCTACAACCGGACACTAACAAATTCCCATCTGCCTATAACCGCAGGCACGGCTTTCGAAAGATTATACCCTGCAGGGGTGTCCCAACTTAGCCCATGATAAGCTCTCGCGATCAACGAAGGATATACCTTCTCCCAGGAAGACCCGGTCAGACTCGGAAACCCGGTTTACAAGACATTTCGACAATGGTAAAACAAGACCAGCAAGACCGCCCGATGCGCCGACAATCCCGATAGGAGCTGCACATATCTCGTTCTTAGGGAAACACCAGATGAACACTACGTACAACTAAAACCAGCCCTGAAGTTTCCCCGAGGTGGCGCTGCAAGTGGCTCTGGTTCGGACCAACACTTAGACAAGCATTGGCCCGGGGGGGGCTATAATAGAGATGACCCTTGGGTTAATTACTCCCAAGGGAAATACAGGTGGTGGTGAGGCAAATGGTAAAACCAATGTTGGGCCATGCTGGAGGAGTTTTATTCAAAGCAAACTGTCAAGGGGGTATCATAAATCACCCAACCGCGTAAGGAACGCAAAATCCGGGAACATAACACCAGTATGACGGAAACTAGGGCGGCAAGAGTGGAACAAAACACCAGGCATAAGGCCGAGCCTTCCACCCTTTACCAAATATATAGATGCATTAATAATATAAGAGATATTGTGATATCCCAACATAATCATGTCCATACTAGAGCAATCTTCAACTTCACCTGCAACTAACAACGCTATAAGAGGGGCTGAGCAAAAGCGGTAACATAGCCAAGCAATGGTTTGCTAGGAAGGGTGTCAAAGGTTAGAGGTTCATGACAATTTGGGAGGCTTGAAGAGCAAGAGAATAGGTAGCGCAGCAAAGCGATAGAACGAAGCAACTAGCATAGCAATGATAGTAGTGAGATCCAGGGTAGCGGTCATCTTGCCTGAAATCCCGCAAGGAAGAAGAACGAGTCCATGAAGAAGATGAAGCCACAAAGACGAACCAAGCATAGACGAACGAATCCTCACGATCGCAACGAAACGGGAACTATCGAGAAGAAGCACACAACATAGTAAACACACCACACATGAACAAGGTATGATGCTCAACCAAGTATGATGCAAGAGAAGACTACATGAAGCTACTCATGGCAAGGGATGATGCAAACAAGAGCAACACATCAAGGCAAGTTTAAATGAGGTCGGGAGCAACATATAACAATTCCGGTAAGTCCTCATATGCAAATTTCGAAATTGGTCCAGATCTGAATAAACATTATGTTCAAGTTGTAATACAGCAAGTTAAGATGCACAAAAATGATCTACACGAGATTCTAGTCAAGTTACATATAAAGTTCATTTAATTCGGAGCTACGACCTAGAAGATATGAGCAAGACAAGTTAAACATGGCATAGATGCAAAATGCACCCAAACATCAAGCAAACACCTCCAAACAAGGATGCAATATGATAATATGAAACTACATGCAATTCTAAGCAAGTTTCATATAAAGCACACTCAAAACGGAGCAACGGTTCAACACATACACTCTATATAAGTCATAACAGCAATCTATACAAAACAACAACTAAGCATCTTGCAAGCACCAAACCAATATGCTACAGCACCTTAACATAAAAACAAAAGGCATGGACATGATGTACAGGTAATGCATTACATAACATGAACACTGAGCTATCTCCATAAATCACTAGAACATGCTCAAACACACATGGCAAGATTGCAAATAATATCAGTTTCAGACTTTACAGAAATAACATCAGGTTGCAATGTTTAGAGCTATCAAACAGCATGTTACAGGAACTTATCATGGCAAACAAAGGCATGGCATAAACCTACTAAATGCATAGATCAAATGTCCTTTACTGACCATGAGCCAAAAGGATCAGAAGATAAGATGGCACCCATGTAAACATAGCAAGTTATAATACAGATTCAAACATGGCAGGAACAACGATAAGTAGACATGTTGGTGAGCTTGTGCCACTCACCACAGAGCATTACATGGCACGGAAAGGCAACCAACAGTAAGAAGACATATTTATGAAGCTAAGCATGACAAGAGAAAGTCCATAGGGTGCAAGGAACACTAGCAACAATCATGGCAACAACTGAACTTAATGTTAACAGGACGACAGCACCATTATTAAGCAACTTTAGAGCAAGATTACAACAAGCTACAGCAGGCTATAATTGCAACCAGGGGCATGAATGGATAGAGCATAACATGTAGAACAAAAAACCCTTAGTGAACATCTCCAGATTATGCATAGAATGACTAGTAGCAACAGATTTACATAGCATCACGAAATAACAGATTCAGCCTAGAAAAACAGTAACAGCAAGTACCCTACTTAACAAGCCCGATTCACTCTCCACAAGTCATTGCATGACAAGATAAGCATAGCATCAGCAAGAAGACATGTTTATGAAGCTAACCAAGGCAAGAACAAGTTCATAGCATGCAAGGATCAACTACAACAACCTTGGCAAAATTGAATAACATGTAAACAATCTCCCAGGAAACATTTTGTAGCAAAAGTAGAGCAAGCAAAAGACATGCTAGACTACTCAATAATTGCAAAAAGGGGCATGAATGGCTAGAGAAAAACCATATGTTCAAAACACCCTTACTGAAGTATCTCAAAATAAGCATGGATCTCTCTGTAGCATCAAGTTTACATGGCATCAAAATAACAGCAGAACAGGGACTAAGATCAGCAACATCACAAAGCCTAGTTTACATGCTTGTGCTAGTCACCACATTGATCACAAAAATACATGGTAAGCACCACTGTAAAGAAGACATGGCATAGTTCAAAACACATGTAGACATCAACCTCATAGGATGCACACATCAATCATGGCAAAAATGACAAATGAGCAAGTTCTCTTAATAGACAGCAGGCAACATCATATAGCACTCTTGCAACAATGATTCAGGCATCAAGATGGACTCAAATGAACATGATGCAATAGAACGAAATGAAGTACTCATTGAGTCGAACAACTTGACATATTACATGCATGAAACAGAGCTACAGATGCAGAGATATGATGCGATGAACATGGCATGATAATGTAAAAAATACTTCGGGGACTTAGCAGATTTTCTCACCCCGGGGACAAAGTCAACTGCGGCGAGGTGGCGGCGGATCTCGCCGGAGATGGAGAAGAAGATGGCCGGAGGGCCGGGGAGGACGTTGGCGAGGCCCGGCCGGACCGGATCTGGCCGGATCCGGCCAGAGCTGGTGCGGACGACGCGGAGGAGCGACGGGGTCGGCGGAGGCGAGGTCGGGCGGGCGGCGGCGCGGACGGTACCGACGAGGGGAGGCGGCAGGGCGCGGCGCTGGGGCGGCGAACGCACAGGCCGGCGGCGGCGGGGATGACCGGGAGGCGCGGCAGAGGAAAGCCGGCGAAGAGAGAGGCACTCCGGCGGGCTGTGGGAGGCGCCAGCGATGTCGGCGAAGGCGAGGAGGCGGCGGCGCGGGGATCCAGCGACGCGGGCGCGGGGGGGCACGGCTCGGGACCGGCGCGAGCGCGGGCGGGCCGGCCGTGGGCCTTGCAAGCCGCGGCGGGCGCGGAGGAGAGAGAGGGAGGGCGTGGGTGAGGTGTCGGCGTGGGATTGGGTGCGGGCGGCGTGGCTGCTGACGTGGCACGCCCTGATTGGGCTGGGCGACGTGTCCGGCGGACATGTCCGGCGTGGATGGACATGTCCGGCGGCCCGGGGAGGAGTTTGCTAGGGTTTGATCCGCGAAAATGGACGGGAGGACGTTTATATAGGCATAGGGAGCTAGGAGAGTCCAAATGAGGAGCGGTTTTCGGCCACGCCATCGTGATCGAACGGTGGAGAGCATGGAGGGGGTTTGGATGGATTTTGGGCTAGTTTGGAAGGGTGTCGGGCTGCAAGACAAAAGAGGCTTTTGCGGTTACCCGGTTAACCGTTGGAGTATCAAACGACCTCCAAATGGCACGAAACTTGACAGGCAGTCTACCGGTGCTATACCAAGGCCGCTTGGAAAACCACAGGCCATTCCGAGAACATTTAACACGCGCTCACAATGAGAGAAAAAAGGGGAACACCGGAGGACATAGGAGTGCTGGATTGCAAAATGGACAACGAGGAAAATGCTCGGATGCATGAGACGAACACGTATGCAAAATGAGATGCACATGATGACATGATAAAATGCAACACGCAAGCAAATGACATGGCAACGACGGTGAATAACTGGCAGACAACTGGCGCATCGAATCCGGGGCGTTACAACACTCCTCAACTAACAAGAGATCTCGTCCCGAGATCTTAGGACCGAGACGAAAGGGAAAAGGGATGAGGTGAAACAAGAACGGAAGAGAAGAAGCAAAGAATCGAGAGCATTCGGGAAGAAGAGAGGAACGACGAGAATGACGAGAATCAAAAGCTCACGGAATTAGATAGACTATGAAACCACTCCGGTTAGAACGAGATAGGAAAGGAATAAAACTGAAAGGATTTAGGCAGCACTCCGACTGAACATGGAAAGAATAGAACATGAACTTGAGAGGATGGAATGATACTTGATGAACTCTTGTAGAATAAATTAAATCATGAAGAACCACCATGAAGAACTCCGGTAACAAAAGGATGATGAGATAGAATGAAGGAAGAAAGAATAAGATGAGCCTTGCGGTGATTTAGATGGAGGTTTCGACAAAATAGTCGAGGAAAATTTGAACTCCGGAAAAGAAAAGATGAAAACACGTGGAACTAGAATTTATTCAACAAGAACAAACTCTTAAGGAAGGAATTAATCACTTTGAGGAAATAAGAATAATATTTATTGTATGCTTATCCTTCATCAAATTAAATTGATGACAAACAATGGATTTTGCATATTACTTGTTCTTGTTGAAAAGAATTAAGGGGAATGTGGCACAAAACTTGAGAAAGTCTTCAATGAACCACCGGTAGGATTGAAAAGAATGAATGAATTAATATGATAATCAAAGAAAAAGAATATTTAGCGAACCACCATTAGAAATGAAAATGAACGAATAAAAGAGAAAGAATCGCCGGGAAGAATTAGAAGAGTCGAAGAATTCTTCTGGAAAGATGGCCTCCAGATGATCGAGACGGAAAAATAACTCCTCAATTACTCTGGATGGATGAAAAGAATTGCACGACTGGAAACAATTTGATAGGATAACATCGAGCTAGCACCACGAATCTTCGAGAGGACAGACAAGATTTAGAGGAAAACTCTTCTTCTGTCTTCAAATGACGACGAGAAACACCACCAAAATTACTAAGGTACTCCGGGAGAACGAAAAGCAAAGAGGTTAAGCCAACAATAAAATGATTTGAAATCAATCTTGGAAAGGCATCTGACTGATGAAATTCATTCTTACGTCAGACTCCAAAAATAATTTGGAATAGCTCCGGAATAATTAGAAGAGTCAGGTAAGATCCTGGGAAAAGACCTGTGGGTTAGGGGCCACTAAAGAGAAAACACCGTTGAAAAGGATTGTAGAACAGATAGATGATGCACCGGAACAATTGAAATATTTGAATGAGGTGACAACCTCGAATTAATTGGAACACTGACGAATCTCCTGAGATGTCTTGAGCACTCCGGAAGGATCAACTAGCGAGAGGCGAACGAGCAGGGAAAACACTTGAGCCGAGGAAAAGAATGAAATCACTACCAAAAATTAGAATTGAATCCACCGGAAAAGAGATGAAGAATGTCCATCGAGACGAGAATTCACCGGTTGAAATGATTTACGAAGACTGAAGAGGTTCCGCACGAATGAGATAGATGGTCGAGGGAGAGTCAGACTCCGGGAAGAAAAAGGGTGGGAGGGCGGGAAAACAAAAGCAACTTGGAAGGGGAAACGACGAATATCTTGAAGAAAAAACACCGATTGAAATCATTGAGGAAAGAAAGCAAAGACTTCACACGAGTAGGATGGATAGTCGATTACGGACTCCGGCTCTGAGAAGGAAAAGGGGTGGGAAGGTGGGAAAAGAAAACCACTGAGGATAGAGAAATAACTTCGTTGAGAGCAAACTGAGGATTGAACTTGCAAAGATGAAGAGGCTCGAGTCGACTTGACGAGAAATGCGCCAAATGAAAAGAGAAGAGAACCAACGACCGAAAACTAACCACGTGATCCTAAAGAAAAATTTGAAGGGGAAGAGAAGTAATTCAAAACACCTACGTCAAGATTCCTTACCAGAGCGACGAAGGGGCTGAGGAGTTAAAAGAATTCCTACTCTCCGATATAACTAGACTCAGACAACAATTTTCTTCTAGACTCAACAACGGCCAGACTACACGATCAATCAAGGGGGCTCCTAGGGTCGGTCAAGGCTCTGATACCAACTTGTCACGCCCAATATGCGATACTATCCTAAAGAGACTCGAAGGTCCCACCAAGGATAGAACCGCATATTGAAACGCTTTTCCAAGGTGGATATCATTACATCAACATTACATAATAGTTGGGGATACATACAAGAGGTATACAATGCCACACGAATACAACATCATCATACATAAGAGCATCATCCGACTACAGATGAAACACAAACAGAAACTCGAACGATATCCACCCTGCTAGCCCAGGCTGCCGACCTGGAACCTATCCCCTGAACGAAGAAGAAGCAGAAGAAGAACTCCAAAACAAGCAAACATCGCTCTCGCGTCATGATCATCGCATAATCTGTACCTGCAACTGTTGTTGTAGTAATCTGTGAGCCACGAGGACTCAGCAATCCCATTACCATGAGTATCAAGACTAGCAAATCTTAATGGGAAAGGAAGGGGTAAAGTGGTGAGGTTGCAGCAGCGGCTAAGAAAATATGGTGGCTAACATACGCAAATAAGAGCGAGAAGAGAGCAAGCGGAACGGTCGTGAAGCTAGCAATGATCAAGAAGTGATCCTGAACTCCCCGTCAAACATAACCCAAAGACCGTGTTCACTTCCCGGACTCCGCCGAGAAGAGACCATCACGGCTACACACGCGGTTGATGCGTTTTAATTCGGATCTGGTGTTAAGTTATCTACAACCGGACATTAACAAATTCCCATCTGCCTATAACCGCAGGCACGGCTTTCGAAAGATTATACCCTGTAGGGGTGTCCCAACTTAGCCCATGATAAGCTCTCGCGATCAACGAAGGATATACCTTCTCCCAGGAAGACCCGGTCAGAGTCGGAAACCCGGTTTACAAGACATTTCGACAATGGTAAAACAAGACCAGCAAGACCGCTCGATGCGCCGACAATCCCGATAGGAGCTGCACATATCTCGTTCTCAGGGCAACACCGGATGAACACTACGTACAACTAAAACCAGCCCTCAAGTTTCCCCGAGGTGGCGCTGCAAGTGGCTCTGGTTCGGACCAACACTTAGACAAGCATTGGCCCGGGGGGGCTATAATAAAGATGACCCTTGGGTTAATTACTCCCAAGGGAAATATAGGTGGTGGTGAGGCAAATGGTAAAACCAATGTTGGGCCTTGCTGGAGGAGTTTTATTCAAAGAGAACTGTCAAGGGGGTCCCATAAATCACCCAACCGCGTAAGGAACGCAAAATCCGGGAACATAACACCGGTATGACGGAAACTAAGGCGGCAAGAGTGGAACAAAACACCAGGCATAAGGCCGAGCCTTCCATCCTTTACCAAATATATAGATGCATTAATAATATAAGAGATATTATGATATCCCAACATAATCCTGTCCATACTGGAGCAATCTTTAACTTCACCTGCAACTAACAATGCTATAAGAGGGGCTGAGCAAAAGCGGTAACATAGCCAAGCAATGGTTTGCTAGGAAGGGTGTCAAAGGTTAGAGGTTCATGGCAATTTGGGAGGCTTGAAGAGCAAGAGAATAGGTAGCGCAGCAAAGCGATAGAACGAAGCAACTAGCATAGCAATGACAGTAGTGAGATCCAGGGTAGCGGTTATCTTGCCTGAAATCCCGCAAGGAAGAAGAACGAGTCCATGAAGAAGATGAAGCCACGAAGACGAACCAAGCGTAGACGAACAAATCCTCACGATCGCAACAAAACGGGAACTATCGAGAAGAAGCACACAACATAGTAAACATACCACACATGAACAAGGTATGATGCTCAACCAAGTATGATGCAAGACGAGACTACATGAAGCTACTTATGGCAAGGGATGATGCAAATAAGTGCAACACATCAAGGCAAGTTTAAATGAGGCCGGGAGAAACATATAACAATTCCGGTAAGTCCTCATATGCAAATTTAGAAATTGGTCCAGATATGAATAAACATTATGTTCAAGTTGTTATACAACAATTTAAGATGCACAAAAATGAACTACACGAGATTCTAGTCAAGTTACATATAAAGTTCATTTAATTCGGAGCTACGGCCTAGAAGATATGAGCAAGACAAGTTAAACATGGCATAGATGGAAAATGCACCCAAACATAAAGCAAACACCTCCAAACAAGGATGCAATATGATAATATGAAACTACATGCAATTCTAAGCAAGTTTCGTATAAAGCACACTCAAAACGGAGCAACGGTTCAACACATACACTCTATACATGTCATAACAGCAATCTGTACAAAACAGCAACTAGGCATCTTGCAAGCGCCAAAACAATATGCTACAGCACCTTAACATAAAAACAAAAGGCATGGACATGATGTAAAGGTAATGCATTACAAAACATGAACACTGAGCTATCTACATAAATCACTAGAACATGCTCAAACACACATGGCAAGATTGCAAATAATATCAGTTTCAGACTTTACAGAAATAACATCAGGTTGCAATGTTTAGAGCTATCAAACAGCATGTTACAGGAACTTATCATGGCAAACAAAGGCATGGCATGAACCTACTAAATGCATAGATCAAATGTCTTTTAATGACCATGAGCCAAAAGGATCAGAAGATAAGATGACACCCATGTAAACATAGCAAGTTATAATACAGATTCAAACATGGCAGGAACAACGATAAGTAGGCATGTTGGTGAGCTTGTACCACTCACCACAGAGCATTACATGGCATGGCCAGGCAACCAACAGTAAGAAGACATATTTATGAAGCAAAGCATGACAAGAGCAAGTCCATAGGGTGCAAGGAACACTAGCAACAATCATGGCAACAACTGAACTTAATGTTAACAGGACGACAACAACATTATTAAGCAAATTTAGAGCAAGATTACAACAAGCTACAGCAGGCTATAATTGCAACCATGGGCATTAATGGATAGAGCATAACATGTAGAACAAAACACCCTTAGTGAACATCTCCAGATTATGCATAGAATGACTAGTAGCAACAGATTTACATAGCATCACGAAATAACAGATTCAGCCTAGCAAAACAGTAACAAAAAGTACCCTACTTAACAAGCTCGATTCACTCTCCACAAGTCATTGTATGACAAGATAAGCATAGCGTCAGCAAGAAGACATGTTTATGAAGCTAACCAAGGCAAGAACAAGTTCATCGCATGCAAGGATGAACTACAACAACCTTGGCAAAATTGAATAACATGTAAACAATCTGCCAGGAAATATTTTGTAGCAAAAGTAGAGCAAGCAAAAGACATGCTAGACTACTCCATAATTGCAAACATGGGCATGAATGGCTAGAGAAAAACCATATGTTCAAAACACCCTTACTGAAGTATCTCAAAATAAGCATGGATCTCTCTGTAGTATCAAGTTTACATGGCATCAAAATAACAGCAGAACAGGGACTAAGATCAGCAACATCACAAAGCCTAGTTTACATGCTTGTGCTAGTCACCACATTGATCACAAAAATACATGGTAAGCACCTATGTAAAGAAGATATGGCATAGTTCAAAACACATGTAGACATCAACCTCATAGGATGCACACATCAATCATGGCAAAAATGACAAATGAGCAAGTTCTGTTAACAGACAGTAGGCAACATCATATAGCACTCTTGCAACAATGATTCATGCATCAAGATGGACTCAAATGAACATGATGCAATGGAATGAAATGAAGTACTCGTTGAGACGAACAATTTGACATATTACCCGCACGAAATGGAGCTAAGGATGCAGAGATATGATACGATGAACATGGCATGATAATGTAAAAAATACTTCGGGGACTTGGCAGATTTTCTCACCCCGGGGACAAAGTCAACTGCGGCAAGGTGGCGGCGGATCTCGCCGGAGATGGAGAAGAAGATGGCTGGAGAGCCGGGGAGGACGCTGGCGAGGCCGGGCCGGACCGGCTCCGGCCGGATCCGGCCGGAGCTGGCGCGGACGGCGCGAAGGAGCGACGGGGTCGGTGGAGGTGAGGTCGGGCAAGCGGCGGCCGGAGATCGCAGCGCGCGGCGGCGCGGACGGCGCTGACGAGGGGAGGCGGCGGGGCGCGGCGCTGGGACGGCGAACGCACAGGCCAGCGGCGGCGGGGTTGACCGGGAGGCGCGGCAGAGGAAAGCCGGCGAAGGGAGAGGCGCTCTGGCGGGCGGCGGGCGGCGCCGGCGATGGCGGCGGAGGCAAGGAGGCGGCGGCTCGGGCCCGGCGCGAGCGTGGGCGGGCCGGCCGTGGGCCTCGCGGGCCGCGCCCGAGAGGGAGGGCGCGGGTGAGGTGGCAGCGCGGGATTGGGTGCGGGCGGCGGCGCTGCTGACGTGGCACGCCCTGATTGGGCCGGGCGACGTGTCCGGTGGACATGTCCGGCGGCGCGGGGAGGAGTTTGCTAGGGTTTGATCCGCGAAAATGGACGGGGAGGACGTTTATATAGGCATAGGGAGCTAGGAGAGTCCAAATGAGGAGAGGTTTTCGGCCACGCAATCGTGATCGAACGGCGGAGAGCATGGAGGGGGTTTGGATGGATTTTGGGCCAGTTTTTTAAGGGTGTTGGGCTGAAAGACAAAAGAGGCTTTTGCGGTTACCCGGTTAACCGTTGGAGTATCAAACGACCTCCAAATGGTACGGAACTTGACAGGCGGTCTACCGGTGCTATACCAAGGCCGCTTGGCAAACCACGGGCCATTCCGAGAACGTTTAACACCCGCTCACAATGAGAGACAAAAGGGGAACGTCGGAGGACATAAGAGTGCCGGATTGCAAAACGGACAACGGGGAAAATGCGCGGATGCATGAGACGAACACGTATGCAAAATGAGATGCCAATGATGACATGATAAAATGCAACACACAAGCAAATGACATGGCAACGACGGCGAATAACTGGCAGACACCTGGCGCATCGAATCCAGGGCGTTACATCGGAGAGCTCGGAAATCCGGATAAAGTTTGTCCTCAAAATAGAGGAAGAATCAGTGTATTGGTCCTCCACCACCGCTATTTGATGGGTGACCGACGGAGAGTTAATATTCCTTTGGTCGGGTTTAAGCCCGATCCGATCATAGTCCATAGCGACTCCTAGGGCGGCGATGCGATCCAAGAGCTCGTTCAAGGAGGAGAGCTCCATTGGATCCATCTGCTCGGTGGATTCCGAGCTGACGGGGAGGCTGCTTTTGATGACCCGAGAAGTCATCCTCGGCGCGACGGCCGAACGGGCGGTCATGACGAAGCCGCCTGGTCGGAGAGTTTGGCCTATAGCCAGGACTCCCCCAGAAGTGATGTTGTCCTCGACAATAAGGTGAACCATCAAGCCTTACTGTGATGGCACAGTGGAACTCTCAATGAAAGCACCAATGTCGGTGTCAAAACTGGCGGATCTCGGGTAGGGGGTCCCGAACTATGCGTCTAAGGCTAATGGTAACAGGAGGCGGGGGACACAATGTTAACCCAGGTTCGGGCCCTCTCGGTGGAGGTAATACCCTACTTCCTGCTTGATTGATCTCGATGATATGAGTATTACAAGAGTTGATCTACCACGAGATCATAGAGGCTAAACCCTAGAAGCTAGCCTATGATTATGATTGTTGTTGTCCTACGGACTAGACCCTCCGGTTTATATAGACACCGGAGGGGGCTAGGGTTACACAGAGTCGGTTACAAAGAAAGAGATCTACATGTCCGGATTGCCAAGCTTGCCTTCCACGGAAAGGAGAGTCCCACCCGGACATGGGATGAAGTCTTCAATCTTGTATCTTCATAGTCCAACAGTCCGGCCAAAGAATATAGTTCGGCTGTCCGAGGACCCCCTAATCCAGGACTCCCTCAGACGCCCCTTCCTCGTCGCCGCCCAGAGCCACCGCGGCCTCGTCGACTCATGGGGCTCGCGCGCCAGCACCCCAGGCCGCGAGGCCCTTAGGGTCTGCACTTCTGAAGAGGCGCTGGGACTACGCTGTCGTGGACCAGTGAGTATCCTGCCCTGACCTTGCCCTTGCTCCTGCTTCTGTCGCGGCTTCCTGATGCCTCCTCCTTGATCTACTAGGCCGCCGTCATCATCGAAGAAGAAGAAGGAGGGGGCGGCCACATCCTCGGGAGCCCAGCAGCCCGGCACGGCCACGCCTCCTCCGGCGCAGAAGGGCGGCAATGGCGCCCGCACCTCTTCGGCCCGGTCTTCCTCGCCTGGCCCAGAGGAGCGTATCCAGGGGACAGCGGCCCTTGATGCTACGTCGGTGTCACGCCCAATATGTGACCCTATCCTAAAGGAACTCTAAGGTCCCACCAAGGATAGAAGCGCATATTGGAGACGCTTTTGCTAGGTGGATATCATTACATCGTACCATTACATAATAGTTGGGGATACATACAAGAGGCATACAAAGCCACACGAATACAAAAACATCATACATAAGAGCATCATCCGACTACGGATGAAACACAAATAGAAACTCAAATGACATCCACCCTACTAGCCCAGGCTGCCGACCTGGAACCTATCCCCTGATCGAAGAAGAAGCAGAAGGAGAACTCCAAAACAAGTAAACATTGCTCTCGCGTCATGCTCATCGCATAACCTGTACCTACAACTATTGTTGTAGTAATCTGTGAGCCACAAGGACTCAGCAATCCCATTACCATGGGTATCAAGACTAGCAAAGCTTAATGGGTAAAGGAAGGGGTAAAGTGGTGAGGTTGCAGCAGCGGCTAAGCAAAGTATGGTGGCTAACTTACACAAATAAGAGCGAGAAGAGAAGCAAACGGAACGGTCGAGAAGCTAGTAATGATCAAGAAGTGATCCTGAAACTACTTACGTTCATACATAACCCAAACCGTGTTCACTTCCCGGACTCCGCCGAAAAGAGACCATAATGGCTACACACGCGGTTGATGCATTTTAATTGAGTCAAGTGTCAAGTTCTCTACAACCGGATATTAACAAATTCCCATCTGCCACATAACCGCGGGCACGGCTCTCAAAAGTTTATACTCTACAGGGGTGTCCCAACTTAGCCCATCATAAGCTCTCACGGCAACGAAGGATATTCCTTCTCCCAGGAAGACCTGATCAGTCTCGGAATTCCGGTTTACAATACATTTTGACAATGGTAAAACAAGACAAGCAAAGCCGCCCGATGTGCCGACAAATCCCGATAGGAGTTGCACATACCTCGTTCTCAGGGCACACCAGATAAGTCAAGATATGAGTAAAACCAGCCCTCAAGTTTCCCCGAGGTGGCCCCGCAGGTTGCTCGGTTAGGACCAACACTTGAAGGAGCACTAGCCCTGGGGGGGGGGGGGGGGTTAAATAAAGATGACCCTCGGGCTCCAGAAACCCAAGGGAAAAAGGCTTAGGTAGGCAAATGGTAAAACCAAGGTTGGCCCTTGTTGGGGGAGTTTTATTCAAAGCAAACTGTCAAGGGGGTCCCATAAATCACCCAACCGCGTAAGGAACGCAAAATCAAGGAACATAACTCCAGTATGATGGAAACTAGGGCGGCAGGAGTGGAACAAAACACCAGGCATAAGGCCGAGCCTTCCACCCTTTACCAAGTATATAGATGCATTAATTAAATAAGAGATATTGTGATATCCCAACATAATCATGTCCATCATGGAGCAATCTTCAACTTCACCTGCAACTAACAATGCTACAAGAGGGGCTGAGCAAAGCGGTAACATAGCCAAGGAACGGTTTGCTAGGAAGGGTGAAAAGGTTAGAGTCTGACATGGCAGTTTGGGAGGCTTGATCAACAAGAGATATGTAGCACGGCAAAGTGATAGAACCAAGCAACTAGCATAGCAATGATAGTAGTGAGATCCAGGGTGACGGTCAAATTGCCTAAAATCCCGCTAGGAAGAAGAACGAGTCCATGAAGTAGACAAACGGACGTAGTCGAACGAATCCTCACAACTCCGGAACAAAACCGAAGCTACCGAGAGAAGCAAACCGGAAAGAAGCAAACAACATGGTAAACAACCATCACATAAACATGGCATGATGCACAATCAAGCATGATGCATGTCCGGTTTAAAGATGCATGACATGGCATGGCAAAGTGCAACAAACAACACTACAAATTAAGTGGAGCTCAATGTGCAACGATTTGCATATTGACAAAACACCACAGTCAAGTTATTTAGTCCGCTCCCGTTTATGTACCCAACAATATTAAATGTTATTAAACATGGCAAGGGGTGAAGCATAATATAACTACCTATCTAGGCAAGTTCAAATGAGGACGGAACAACAATTCCGGAAAATCCCCATGTGCATATTTTAGATTTGGTACTGTTCTGCCCTAAACCATATTTTATTGTTGCTAAACATGAAAATAAAGTGCACCAGGTTAAACTATGCATTTTTCCACCCCATTTACATATAGAGTTTATTTAAAACCGAGCTACGGTTATTTGGTTATGAAATAAATCATTTTAGCATGGCATTTAAGAAAATTTAAACAAACAACATTTTAAACATGGATGAAAGTAGCAAATTATGAAACTAGATGAAAAACTAAGCATTTTGCATATATAAATCATTTTAATCCGATGCACGGTTGTTGAGTTATTAAATGCGTGAACATGAGGGTGCAATCTGTAAACATGCATTTTTCTGGATAATTGGACAAAATCACAGGCAAGGAAAAAAACACATTGGGCCGAATCTGGCTAGCCCGATAGTGTACAAGAGAGGGACTGGAGGGGGGCTGCTCACATTGGGCCCTGAGGCCGAATCTGGAGCTGGGCCACGGTGCTGGGATGAGGCAGCCGACGCAGCAAGACGATGCGTCCACGGTGCAGGCGAGCGGGCGGTCAACGCGGAGGGTCAACGAGCAGAGGATCGGGTGGCTAGGCGTGTGCGTCCTCTCCTGATCGATGCAGAAGCAGGGGAGGTCGATGCGGTCAATGGGTACGGGCGACGCCTCGCTGGACTTTGCGCGGTCGCGGACGAGGGCCTTTTTCATCGGGATCACGCCGGATCCGTCGAACGAGGAGTCCAGGCAGGGCTTGACGCGGCGAACTTGAAGGAGGCTGCTGTTAACTGAAGAAAAGCTAGAGTTCAGAGGGAAACAAAGGAAGGGAAGGAGAGATAGATGCAGTGGGATGGCAAGGGCCTGACGAGGCGACCTGAATGCTCACCGACGAGGTCAGCGGCTGCAAGGCTGGGACAAAGAAACTGCGCCGGCGGTCGGAAGGAGCTGAGGGTGCGGCCTCGTTCGTTGGCAGGACTTGGCGAGGAGGAGGACGAGGCAGAGGCGCGAGACAGCAGATGGGTCTGCGTGCGGCAGCGTGGCGAAGTAGAGCCCGACGGGGGGTCTCCATAACAGAAGGCGAGGCCGGAGGGGTGCAGAATGGACGGGTCTGTCCGGGAACAGGGCGGAGGCGATATGGGCGTCGAGGAGCTGTAGGCCATGGCGACGACACGGTCCTGTTCAGGGAGAGAGAGATGTGAGCAGAGAGAAAAGGAGGAAGAAAGAGAGCTAGGGAAGGAAAAGAGTGGGACGAGGCCGGTCCTGGTGTTGCTGGCTATGGTTGGGCGGTGGCGGATAATGAGGAAGGTGGTCGGAGATGATTTGGATCGAGGAGAAGGTGGCGGCTGTGGCTGGTGGTTTGGATCGGGAGGGATCCCGAGGAGGATTTGGAAGGTGGCGGCGCGAGGGTTAGGGTAGGGGGCTAGGGTTTGCACTGATTATATAGCTGGTGGGTTAGGTTAGGGCTAATTTGGGTCCTTCGAAAGAAATCGGGCGGTTGTGAAAAAATAGGCTAGGAGACACAAAGAAGAAAGCGAAGATATTTCAGGGATGTTTGGGGATGATCCGAATCCAACGGTCGCGACTGTCTGGATCAGGTTCGCAGAAGTTTCGGACGCGCACGCGAGGGGTTTGCAGGATGTGCAGAGAGGTTAGGAAGCCAGGCAAGAGGGAAACAAAATCTGGTTGGTCTCGGAACGATCAACGAAGGCAAGCGGAACATGGCAACTACGAGCAACTACAAGTTTTATGAAAACATGCGGATGCAATGCTATGATGAATGCAACACACAAATAAATACACACAACGATAACGGAAAAAATGGAAGCCGTCTGGAGCATCGGTCTCGGGACGTTACAGTCAGCTCCTGAGGCGCGCTTGTCCCCGGCTCGCTGGCCTAGGCCCCGCAGGCTCTGGAGCTCCTAGCTCTTCTTCCACCACCATCAACCTGCAGGTCTTGGCGACGATGCTGCCTTCTCCTTCCATCCCACCACCAGTTCTTGATCCTACTGCCTCGCGTGACGCCCTGTAACATGCCCTTTCTGCGCTGACCCGGCTGCGGGGTGATCTTCAAGACGCTGACCGCCGCCTGGTGGCCGGACACCTGGAGCTGATCTCTGGCTGGCTGCACTCGGATGCATCTGTTAAGGCGGCGCTAAGCCAGGCCGCGATGGCTTCCGAAAAGGACAAGCCCAAACCGCAGCTACTCGCAAGGTGGCGCCGAAGGATGCCGGGGCTGCCCAGGATCATTGCCGGTCGCTGGAGTCCGAGCTGGAGACCATGCGCAATGAGCGGGCAGCCGAGGCTCGTGACCGCACGGCAGAGGTGGAGAAGATGAAGGCCTGGGAAGATGCGGTCAATGTCGTGACGCCGAATTAGAGCAGTCAGCGAGGGCACAGGCCGTAGAGCGCAACCACCTGCAGGAGATGGAGAAGAACCTGGAGGCTGAGAAGACCCTGCTGGAGGCCAGGGTGAAGATTCTTGCCGAAGACCGCATGGCCTTCAAGTCCCTTGAGGATAGATCCCGCGAAGCACTGCGGGCACTCTACGAGAAGCACTTGGAGAAGCCACCCTCGACGTACGACGAAGGCCCCGCCCAGCTGCTTCCTTATCTTGTCAAGGCGCTCGAGGGTGTCGTCGATGGGATCGGCCCCATGGTGGAGGGGGAAGCCCGCGTTCTTTCCTCTTCGGCTCTGACACGCGTCTTCAGCCACCTGCATCTTCGCAACGCCAGCGCCGACCTCGGTGATCTGCTCGAGCCCGTGGAGGAGGCGCGATGCGCAGCCGCAGCCGCAGCCGTGGAGGGCCAGGTTGAAGCCCTGTTGAAGAAGTTCCTCCCCATCGAGCCCACGCTTCCAACCGACGGCCCCACCGATCCTGCGGCCGAGGCCAACGACACGACCGACGGTGCCACTGCCTGCGGGAAGGCGCTCCCCAACATGGCGCCCAAGGCTGGAGAAAGGGCTTGCTAGTGAAGGACAGCGCTCCTTCTTGTTTTACTTTCCTGCGAGCTTTCCTGTGACATGAGACGTGCCTCGTGGAGGCGTTAAAACTCTGCTTGTCGTTTGGGGGACAATATGCTATGTAATAATTTATTTAGGTTCTGTGATTTCCTTCCCGTTTGCTTGATTTTCTAGGCCGGCAGGGCCCGACCCCGCGCATACCTCAGCTGCTGTTGGGCCGTCTAGATCACCAGGACGGTCCAAGGGGTGAGGGGCTACGTTGTCGGTGTCAAAACCGGTGGATCTCGGGTAGGGGGTCCCGAACTGTGCGCCTAAGGCTAATGGTAATAGGAGGCGGGGGACACAATGTTTACCCAGGTTCGGGCCCTCTTGATGGAGGTAATACTCTACTTCCTGCTTGATTCATCTTGATGATATTAGTATTACAATAGTTGATCTACCACGATATCATATAGGCTATACCCTAGAAGCTAGCCTATGATTATGATTGTTGTTGTCCTACGGACTAAACCCTTCGGTTTATATAGACACGAAGGGGGCTAGGGTTACATAGAGTCAATTACAGAGAAGGAAATCTACATATCCGAATTGCCAAGCTTGCCTTCCACGCAAAGTAGAGTCCCACCCGGACACGGGACGAAGTCTTCAATCTTGTATCCTCATAGTCCAACAGTCCGGAACAAGTACATAGTCCGGCTGTCCGAGGACCCCCTAATCCAGGACTCCCTCAGTAGCCCCTGAACCAGGCTTCAACGACGACGAGTCCGGCGCGCAAATTGTCTTCGGCATTGCAAGGCGGGTTCCTTCTTCGAATACTCCATAGAAGATTTTGAACACAAGGATCATGTCCGGCTCTGCAAAACAAATTCCACATACCACCGTAGAGAGCACAATATTCCACAAATCTAATCTGCTGACAACTTTTCATAGCGTGACATCACGCCGCGGCTGGTCATTATGCAAACCATTTTTTTCAGCCTGCTACTGCACATATTGCGAGGCGGTTTTATTGGCACGTCTTGTGGAAGCAGAGATTGTGTCCCCTTATCACGGGATTCTCTTCAATATGGGTGTGGGTAACCCAACTGCGCCATCAACACGGCACATGGGGAATAAGCGAGTTTATGGGGCAAGTGGGGAGGCGCACAGTTTCTACCACCTTTAAAGAGATAATGATTCCCCCTTTTCACCCACGCCCTGTTCTTCCTCTGCACATCCATTATCGCTCAAGCTCCAGCGCCCAAGTTCTCACCTTCTCCGCAAAGTCATTCCAAGCATGTCCGGAGCGGGAGGCAAGTGGATGGCCTCCTCCGTCACGGAGGAGGACATTACGAAGCTTCGGGAGGCCGGATACCTGTCCGCAAACATCACGCACCGGCTTCCGGCCGAAGGGAAAATCGTCCCCACCCCAAAACCCCAGGAGAGGGTTGTGTTCCTCGCTCACTTCGTCCGCGGACTGGGTTTCCCCCTCCGCCCGTTCGTCCGCGGGCTGATGTTCTACTATGGGCTGGACTTTCATGATCTACCCCCCAATTTCATCATCAACATCTCGTTGTTTATCGTCGTGTGCGAGGCTTTCCTCCGCATTATGCATCACTTCGGCCTATGGATGAAGACCTTCAACGTGAAACCGAAGGTGGTGGTCGGCCAGCAGGCGGAGTGCGGGGGCGCCATGGTGGGCAAGATGCCCAATGTCACCTGGCCCGAAGGCTCCTCTGTGGAGACCCTGAAGGGGTGGCAATCGGGGTGGTTCTACATCACCGAGCCGCGCGACACCAACTGGGTGGCGACCACCGAATTTCGATCCGGCATCCCCATGCGGCTCACCTCCTGGAAAGAGAAGGGCTTAGCCTGGGGTTCATTGGTGGAGCTGACCGGACTTCAGACCCGCGTCAAAAATATGATAGGCAAGAAAATCAAGCTTGTCAACATGGTCCAGGTCATGCTCATCCGTTGGAGCCTCCCGTGTCAGAGACGGGCTTTCAATATGTGGGAGTTCGACCCGGCCAAACACCAGACATTGCGAGAGCTCTTCGACATGATGCACGAAGATGTCTGGAAGGTGCTGTTCAAGGCCACCAAGGTGCCCCCACCCATAACCGAAGATCGCAGACTCAGTGCAAAACGCCAAGCCCATTTAGTGAGTTTTTATGTTTTGCAAGATGTGCCCTTTACCAGCATACTTGTGGGAGGAATCTAATCTTCCATGCTGATTCAATAGGACTGGGTAGCGTTAGCGGAGCGGATCGACTATCCAGCTCCGCTACCTGAAGATCCAGTATCGTCCCTTCTAACGAAGATGTTGTTTTCGGCGCCCTACGAGGTGCCGGATAAGAAGGCCAAGAAGAAGGCCACGGGGACCAGGAAAGGTCTCCGACGCAAGGTTGTGTCGGACTCATCGTCCGAAGACACCAAGGCGCACTCCTCCAATGAAGACGAGGAGGAGGAAGAGGAAATCCCTCCCCCAACCGAGGGGGAAAAGAAGAGAAAGGCTGCCCTGCATGGGGAGTCCGAAGCGTCCAAGAAGGGAAAGACCTTCCTTCCGGACAACTCCACCACAGCCACCTACAGCAGCGAGGAGTGGTTACCCAGGGACAAGCCCCTGGCTAAGTCGTAAGTATCCGGACACTATAATACTTTCAGTATGTTTTTAATTATTGCTTCTTATCATGCCAAACATGCTCATGCAGTCCAGCCAAGTCCCGCATCGACGTATCCTCTTCGGATGGGTCTCTAGGCCTATCGGTGATGAACAACAATTCACTCCTGATAGCCTCCTCCCCCCGGCCCGCGGACAACACCGAGGTGTTGTCTCAGAGGATACCGGACCAGGGGGAGACAGTTCTGGAGACACCCTCCGGCGAAATCCCAGTCGCCGGGCACATGGAAGGGAAGACCCCCATGGACTCCAATAACGGGGGCCGCAGTAAGTCTGGCCCCAAGCCGAATACGGCTCCGGAAACCCAAGTGGTTCCAGATTTGGGCAGGCAGCCTCTCTCTAAGGAGGGCTAGCCGCTCGTATCGATGACCTCTGTCCATCCAGAGGCATCGGATCAATTGCTGGAAGCGCTTCACGGCGCTTCCATTGATGAAGAACACCGTACTCTTATGAGTACGGTGATTGAGAAAGTCCGGTCCGCCAAAAGCGGATTGACCGAAGCCTGCGCTAGCCTCCTAACAGGCTTTGAGGTAAGTAACAAAATTGTGAGAAAATATCACAGTGTAGACAGTAGCCCCTGATGCTCTGTTTGGTGTTCGGAAAGAAAAGCCAAACAGAGGGTCAAATAACATCCGCATGAGTCTAACAAAAGATGTCTATGTGAATAAGCAGGCATCACTGCTGGCCGCTGCCGCTCGTATTGCGGAGGTCTCTGAACCGAAGCGGGACCTGGAGCGGACCGGGGGAGAGCTCGGCCTCGTGAAGAGGCAGCTCGAGGAAAACAAAGGTACACAATACCCCGTCTATGTATTTATTGAAAAACTTGCTGCTGCTAATAGAAGCATCATGAACTTTAATAGGGGCCACGACTGAAGTGGCGGCCCTTAAGAAGGCGTTGACTGAGGCCAAAGACAAAGCGGCCAAGGAGCGTCGAGCGCGAGAAGCAAGAGGCCCGGGTCGATGAGGTCCAGCAAGAGCTCCAGGATTTCGTCAAAAAATACGAGTCCTTGGAGCGTGACTCTAAGACGCAAGAGTACGAGCTTGTGAAGGCCCTCCAGAGCATGTGAGACGCCAAAGCCGAAGCCCAAAAGGCCCTCCAGGAGATTCAAGCGGCCAAGAATATTGCGGCGGGTAAGGCATTCATTATGCAAAGCAAGCATGTGAAGGAGACTTTCCTTTTACTTACCCGAATTTGGAGCTCTCCAGGATCATTCGCAGATCTGCCGTGCAGCATATCTGATGCCATAGAGTTCTACCGAGCTGAAGAAGGGAGCTCAAAGGAGAAGTTGTTCTAGTCTTAGTATATTGGGACCTAACATCCGATGCCCTTGAGCGACCAGCTGAAGCAACTGGTCGAACTACACAAAGCGGCCGAACTGGCCATGAAGGACCTCATAGTCCGGCTGTGGCCTACCGAGCCCCTGCCCAGCAGCTACTTCAGCCTAGTAAAGCGGCTTGTGAGTGCCTGTCTGCGGCTTGAAGTTATAAAGTGGTCAGTTTGCATTGAAGGTGCACGAATGGCCTTCGCCCATGCAAAAGTGCACTGGGCGAAGATAGATGCCGAGAAGCTGATGACCGAAGGGCCGCCGAAGGACAAGGAGCATCGCCACCCCGAAAAGTATTACGATAGTGTCCTGAAGGGCTCCTGCCTCGTGGCGGAGCAATGTGCGACAGATGTAATCTTTTAGTGAATACACTCATTTTATCCTGTAATATGAAACAAGTTCTTTTACGCAATGTAACACTTGCTTATTTAAAATTTTCCCTTCTGTGCGACCATTTATAAAATATGAGAGTTGGCAGTCATCGGCTTCTATCCCCATGTAACTAGTACTGGGGTGTTTGGGATAAATCTAAACAATCTTTATCCAAATTTTTGGTCCTTTAAGGAGGTGTTTAGCGCAACGAACAAGGTAACGGACTATACAGCCTTATCACTCTCACTTAGCCATAGAAGTTCTATAATTTTAAATTTTGGCATATCCCCTGGTATTCTTAAGCCAAACTTGGGGCACTATACACGCCTAAATCGGACAAGGCCGATTCCTCACCCAAAGCGGAAAAAATCTTTAAGGATTTGAGACCTCTTGAACAGCGACCAGCTCTCGCTGCATCATGACAGTCAGTTTTCGGCTTTCTCTACTGAGGTGCTCGTCCGGAAGAACCGGGACACAATCGCAATAGTTCTCCCTGTGCCATCTTAGCTGATATAGCCGAAAGTAAGGCAGCAAATCATGGGAGCCGGGCAAACCCAACTATTGACCCAAGACATGATTCGGAGCTGATACATATAATGCTATAATTTCAGGGTGTCGCACTGTCGAAAGTGTTCGGACTTTTCTTGCCGTGTTATGGGGTACACTGAAGCCCCTGGCGAGCTGAACGTACCAGAATGTACGGGTGCAATTTGTAATAAATAAATAGTCAAGGAAAAAGGAGAAAGGAATGTAATAATAAGCTGACGCTGTACATTATTTTCCATTGTTATTTGAATAATACGTCAAGGCATATGTGTACAAGTAGTGGGATAAGCAAAATAGGACTATTTGACATGTCCTAACCAAGAACGAGCTGCGTGTGGGAATGTAAAATAGGTATAGCAATCGTTATCAGAGACCACCTGGGGATTTCCTTGTACATCAAAGCTCCTTGCCTCCTTGGTGTTTCCGTCCCGTGATAGGTCTGATAATCAAGCTATCAAAAGAGCCTCCAGAAAAATAGGGACCTGAAAGAAAGAAACGGGGTGAAGGTATACGGATCCTGGGGCGGTTGAGCCGCTTTGTGGACCGTATTGTAGTCGTGCCTCCACCTATGCCCATGGTATTTTAAGTGTTTAATTATGTACGCGCGGCACAAATTTCACCGCTAGACTGGGACTGGGACGGAGGCCGAATTGCTAGGTGAGCTCTGGACGTGCTAGACGATCCTGTTGTAGAGTACTTCAGACTCGCTTGGCGGTGTCCGGGGGCTTTATTGCCGAATTGGAGGTCTACCTAAGAAGGCTGCTCTGTACTTCTGCTGCGAGGGCCGCAGTGTGCTCCTTCCTATGGAGGGAGCGCTATGTGTTTCCATTGACTGTTATAACCCCGCGAGGTCCTGGCATTTTGAGCTTGAGGTATGCATAATGCAGTACCGCATTGAATCTGCCAAATGAGGTTCTTCCAAGCAGTGCGTGATAGCCGCTGCGGAAGGGGACTGAGGGAGTCCTGGATTAGGGGGTGTCCGGATAGCCGAACTATCACCTTTGGCCGGACTCCTGGACTATGAAGATACAAGATTGAAGACTTTGTCCCGTGTCCGTATGGGACTTTCCTTGGCGTGGAAGGCAAGCTTGGCGATACGGATATGTAGATCTACTACCATTGTAACCGACTCTGTGTAATCCTAACCCTCTTCGGTGCCTATATAAACCGGAGGGTATTAGTCCGTAGGACGAACAACAATCATACCATAGGGTAGCTTCTAGGGTTTAGCCTCTCTGATCTCGTGGTAGATCTACTCTTGTACTACCCATATCATCAATATTAATCAAGCAGGAGTAGGGTTTTACCTCCATCGAGAGGGCCCGAACCTGGGTAAAAACATCGTGTCCCTTGTCTCCTGTTACCATCCGCCTAGACGCACAGTTCGGGACCCCCTACCCGAGAACCGCCGGTTTTGACACCGACATTGGTGCTTTCATTGAGAGTTCCTCTGTGTCGTCATCTTTAGGCCCGATGGCTCCTCTGATCATCAACAACGATGCGGTTCAGGGTGAGACTTTTCTCCCCGGACAGATCTTCATATTCGGTGGCTTTGCACTGCGGGCCAATTCGATTGGCCATCTGGAGAAGATTGAAAGCTACGCCCCTGGCCATTAGGTCAGATTTGGAAGTTTGAACTATACGGCTGATGTCCGTGGAGACCTGATCTTCGACGAGTTCGAGCCACAACCAAGCGTGCCGCACTGTCACGATGGGCATGATCTAGCTCTGCCACCGGACAGTGCCCTGGAGGCCGCACAAGTGTCTGCTCCGACCCTTAGCTCGGAGCCGACTGCGCCGATCCAGTATGCGGTCCAGGCTGGACAGGCCCGGATTGTTTCTTTTCAATGGCTTTTTCCGCTGACCATACTTAGAGCCACTGAATCCGGCATTGACGGCCATGTCTTCGGCATTATCGCCATTATTTCGATGTTTGTGTCTGTTGCGTCGAGGCTTGCCGCTACTATCTCTGGTATCTGAGGTGCCAGGATTTCTTGGTGTGCTATTGCTGCGAGCCAGCCAGCTATCCTCGCCCGCACAAAAGCGGGTCATCAGTGTCGTGAGGGCTGCCATAGACTTCGGCTTCTCTTGGCCGAGGTGTCGGGCAAGCCACTCGTGACGGATGTTATGCTTAAAGGCCGCTAGGGCTTCGGCATCCGGACAGTCGACAATTTGGTTCTTTTTAGTTAGGAACCGTGTCCAGAATTTCCTGGCTGACTCTCCGGGCTGTTGGGTTATGTGACTTAGATCATCAGCATCCGGTGGTCGCACATAAGTTCCCTGGAAGTTTTCCAGGAATGCGTCTTCCAGGTTCTCCGAACTTCCAATGGAGTCTGCCGGCAAACTATTCAAACAATGCCGAGCTAGTCCCTTGAGTTTTAGTGGGAGATACTTGATGGCATGTAGATCATCGTTGCAGGCCATGTGAATCTGGAGAAGGAAATCTTCTATCCATACCGCGGGGTCTATAGTCCCGTCATAGGGCTCGATATTCACGGGTTTAAACCCTTCTGGGAATTCATGATCCATTACTTCGTCAGTGAAGCATAGGGGGTGTGCAGCGCCTCTATGTTGGGCTACATCACGACGCAGTTCAAATGAGTCCGGTCTGTTGTATTCTGCCCGACCGGATTTGTACTTAGTATATCCGGCGTGGCGGTCATCGTCACATGTTGGGGCGCGCCCCCGTGATCCGTAGATCGATCTTGACTGTCCTGCTTTGTTTTCCAATTTGTCTCGCGGGTCATGTGTGTAGCCCCAGGCCTTCATGTTTTTGTTTGTTTGGCGACGGGGTGCGGGCTGGTGTTCGGGATGATGCGCCGCTTTGTCTCGGCCACGAGGTGGCCGGTCAGCCACATCCTGCGCTGGTAGTGTAGGCTCTAGTGCCTCCTCCTCGAATTGAGGTAGCAAACAACGCTTTGGGTAACTTTTGGTTGGGCGCTCGAGTCTGTATTCCTCGGCTGCCAGTACCTCAGTCCATCTATCAGTTAGCAGATCTTGATCAGCTTGAAGCTGTTGCTGTTTTTTCTTCAGGCTTTTTGCAGTGGCTATAAGCCGGCGCTTGAAGCGCTCCTGCTCGACGGGATCCTCAGGCACGATAAATTCTTTGTCACCGAGGATCACCTCGTCTTCGGAGAGGGGCATGTAATTGTCGTCCTCCGATTCTCCATCTGTTGCCTGTTCATCAGGGCTAGCTTGCCCATCCCCCCGTCCGTCTTGCTCGGAGCTTGGCTGGGTGGGATTGTTTTCTTCTTCAGCATTATTCGGAGTGCTATTCTCTCCTGTGCCAGCATCGCTATTTTTTGCTATGGCGGGGTTTAGAGCGGCGCCGCTGACGCCGACGCTTAGATTGCTTCTCAAGGGGGTTATCCTCCATTGCCTCATCGCCATTTCTTTTTTGGGTGTGTCCACCATATATATATATGTCATATGATGAGGTGGCTGTCCAGCGCCCTGTGGGCGGTGGTTCCTGTTCTTCTCCTGCATCGTCGTCCACACCGTCGATGTCTTCGGAGTCGAAATCAAGCATGTCGGTTAAGTCGTCGACAGTGGATATTAAGTGGGTGGTGGGTGGGGAACCAATTTCTTTGTCGTCCGCTTCCCACTCAAGCTGGACATAGTTCAGCCAAGAGTCTCCTGGCAGGGAGAGAGATTTTAGTGAATTTAGCATGTCGCCCAAGGGCGAGTGCTGAAAGATATCCGCGGAGGTAAACTCCAAGATCGGTGCCCAATCAGATTCGATAGGCACAGATGTACGTGGTCCGGAGCCTATGGCCGGAGACGAGTCCGAGGGTTCGATGACACAGACCTCATTGGAGGCGAAGTCTGTGTTCGGCTCTATTGCCGAAGAGTGTGCGGCCTCCGTGGCGGGGTCTATCCACCCGTTCTCGGATGGCGCGATCTGCTTAGGATCTAAGGCCAGGGCAGCTGTAGGTGCGTTCTCCGACGCACCTGTCATGGGCTCGAATCCATCGAAGATCAAGTCTCCGCGGATGTCGGCAGTGTAGTTCAGGCTTCCAAACTAGACCTGATGGCCAGGGGCATAGCTATCGATCTCCTCCAGATGGCCAAGTGAGTTGGCCCGCAGTGCGAAGCCACCGAATATGAAGATCTTTCCGGGGAGCAAAACCTCACCCTGGATCGCATTGTTGTAGATGATTGAAGGAGCCATCAAGCCTTATGGTGACGACACAGTGGAACTCTCAATGAAAGCACCAATGTCGGTGTCAAAACCGGTGGATCTCGGGTAGGGGGTCCCAAACTGTGCGTCTAAGGCTAATGGTAACAGGAGGAGGGGGGCACAATGTTTACCCAGGTTCGGGCCCTCTCGATGGAGGTAATAACCTACTTCATGCTTGATTGATCTTGATGATATGAGTATTACAAGAGTTGATCTACCACGAGATCACAGAGGCTAAACCCTAGAAGCTAGCCTATGATTATGATTATTGTTTTCCTACGGACTAAATCCTCCGGTTTATATAGACACCTGAGGGGGCTAGGGTTACACAGAGTCGGTTACAGAGAAGGAAATCTACATATCTGAATTGCCAAGCTTGCCTTCCACGCAAAGGAGAGTCCCACCCGGACACGGGATGATGTCTTTAATCTTGTATCTTCATAGTCCAATAGTCCGGCACAAGTACATTGTCCGGCTGTCCGAGGACCCCCTAATCCAGGACTCCCTCATACATGGCCAGTTAGGCTCCTGAGTCGTGATGCTGAGGAGTCCCCCTTGACGCGCAAACGGCATGCGGGAAGGAGCCGCTGAAGTAGGTCTTAGGGTTCTACATCGGCAGGGCCCGACCCCGCGAATACCTCAGCCGTCGTTGGGCCATTCGAATCACCTGGACGGACCAATGGGTGAGGGGCTATGTGGCCAGTTAGGCTCCTGAGTCGCGATGATCAGGAGTCCCCCTTGACGCTCAAACAGACCTTCATATCTGTCCTCGCCGAGGTCCCGCTCGGGAGTGGCGCGCAACGACCAGGTGCAAGGGACCTGGCAGGGCGGTGTACACTAGGCAGGGCCTGAGTGTAGCCCCCATGCCCAGCCCCCTCGTGCGACCCTCCGGATGGGAAAGCATTGCGGTGAGGCTGGACACTGAGCCGATGGCTCCCTGAGGTTGGTACGGCCATGGGGCCGCCCTTAGTTGTTTATCATCAGCATGGAGCGTAGCGCTTCCGCACTTGCACGGGCATAGCCGCTCCTCGACCGTGTCGACTGCTAGCGCGGAGAATGGGGCTTCCACCGGTTCGTGGGTGAGGGATCCCTCCGAGTGAAGCCCCCGGGGCATGTACAGCCCCGCCATGACACGTGGCTTGCACGGCAGGGCTAGACGAAGTGTGTCTGGGCACTCGTGAGCCATTGCGGGACTCACGAGGCCCTAACTCAAGGTGGGTTGCGCCTGGTCTTGGTTCTTAATAGCTTCAGTGATCCTGTGAGATGGTTAGGCAACCTGTGCCAGACGAATTTCCTGAGGCGATCCCATGAGCAGGCCAGACACCAACGACCCCAGGAGGTGACGTGAATGGGGCCGGCCCGTCAGACAGAGCTCAGTCGTTGGGTTTATCGACCCTACAGGTATGGACTCGAGCACAGACGCCGTGCCAAGCCTACTCATGCGAGAAATCCTAAGGGAAGACAACCGGCGCGCGGCTTCCGTGGCAATGAGGGTGGTCGCGGGTAGGGCATCGATGTACCAGATAAGCAGGTGATAGCCATAGATAACTCATGTAAGGAGACAAGCTAGATTAGTTAGATGCAAGAATGATACCTGCCACTGGTATGGACCCTAGTGGTCTCGGGATGATGCATCCCAAGGGGCGCCCCCACCAGAGTAAGCTAAAGATGCAAAAAGATACATGTCGCAGGGACAGGCCCGTGCGACCTGGGAATGGTGCAGCCCGAGGGGCGCTCCCAGCTGAGTAAACCGGAAAATGTCACATGGTTCCGTTATCGAAGGAGTGTTGAGGTACCTGGAGGTACGCTTTGAAGAGGTCGCTCCTCACGAGCCACCAGGGCCCTGAGCCTCAGGAGGCTCTGGGGGCTCGGGTGGTTCCTTGAGGACCGTCGCCATCTCCGCCCGGACCGCGTGATGCATGGCCTCCTGAGCCGCCAGGATGCTCCGTAGATGACGCTGGTAGGTGACAGCCGCATTCGGCAGGACAAACGGCATGCGAACATAGCTGTGAGGTGGACCCTCACGCCGGCCAACGTGTGAAGGCTAGAAGCGCTCCTGAGATGCGGCCCTGTTGAGCCCTGGAATGTCGACGCAGATGCGCAGCCCGTCGTCCTCGCCAGCATGGCGAGCTGCGCCGGGTGGTGGGTGGCGGTCGTTGCGCATGGTCCTTGCTTCCTGAAGCTCTTGGATTGCCTAGGTGATGAACTCCTGAGCAATAGGTGCTCCTCGCGTTGTGCCCTCTTGAGGGAAACATGCAGCGAAGCATGCCTCCACGCGGTGCCCAAGCGCCTCCCTCGTGACATTGGCTAGGTCTGAAGCCCTCCAGAAGAGAGCCCCAAGCCCAGCTTGAGGAGGGCACCGGGCGCACATTCCCATGCGAGGGAGTGAGGTGTCCTAGCTGCGGGCGCAGATCCTGAGGTGGTGCTACTGGAGACACCGCTTCCCTAAGGATCTGGGTGGATTAGCTGCTTCTTCTTCTTGGGGATGGCCTCAGGAGGGTACACGATGCCTTCATTGTCGGGGGTCTTCGACTGCTGCAGCTTGGAAGGCACGCTCTAGGGAGCACACTGCATCTCTTTCTTCACAGGGGACCGTGATGACTCTGCTGCTTCCTGGCATCTTGAGGACATTATAGCCGTGGTGGGTCACCTCCATGAACTTGGCCAATGTTGGATACCCAAGGATGGCATTGTACGATAGATGGATGTGGGCGACATGGAAGTCAACGAGCTCGGTGCGGTAGTTGTCACGCTGGCCGAAGGTGACAGGGAGGCAGACCTGCCCTATTGGGGTGGTGGAGCCGTCGGTCACTCCTGAAAAAGGCTTGGTAGGTTGTAGCTGATCGTATGGAACTTGGAGGCTATCGAACGTCTTGTCAGACAGGACATTGATCCTGCGCCGCCGTTGATCTTGGTGACTTGGACGTTGCTGAAGAGGGGCGAGCAAAGCATCGGGAGGGCGCCGGCAGTAGCCGTGCACTTGAGCTGGTCCGACGAGTTGAAGGTGATGGCGCACTTGGACCACCTGAGCGGGCGCGTGGCCTTGAGCCTGGGAAGGGCCGCATTCACCTCGCGAGCAAACTCCTTGAAGATGCGCTGGGAAGCTGGGGCCTAAGCGCCGCCCAAGATGCAAGCGATAGTGCGTGGCTCCTAGAAGCCCCCAGCCCCCTCATCCTGATGGTGGTCGTCATTCCTTCTTGGCGGTGGTGGCAGCGGAGCGAGGCTAGGATTTTCCTAAGGAAGGTCCTCACGAGGCTGGTCCCTCCAGGCACCCTCACGAGGCTGGTCCTGCCAGTGGTCCTCACGGGGCCAGTCGCGCCACTCCTGACGGGGGCTGCGGTCGCCCAACATCGTCCACTTCATCGTCCTCCTCGGTCGTAGCCCCAGTCGTTGCGCTCGGGGCATCGACCGAAGCGTCCATCTCGAATGGCCCTGAGCTCTTGACAGTCATTGTTGTTGTGGGCGCATAACGGACGACTTCTCTTGGATGACTCGGGGTAGTCCCGGCCTTGCTTCGTATGTGGCTCCGTCGCGAGCATGACTGCCCCCTTGTGCTTCAAGTCCTTGGCCTTGGATTTCTTCTCTTCTAGGTCGGCAGCAGGGAGTTCGAGGAGGGAGAGGCGCCCCTCCTCAGCTCTCGCACACTTGGTCGCCATGTTGAACATCTCCAGCACCGTACATAGGTCCTCGTGGATAGCAAGCTCCTCCTTCATCTTGACATCGCGGATACCATCAGAGAACGCTGAAATGATGGCCTCGTCCCTCACCTTGGGGATCTTGAAGAGAATGTTGTTGAAGCGCTGGATGTACTTCTGCAGGGTCTTTCCGGGTTGCTGCTTGATGTGAGTAGGTCACCCGCGGCCGGCGGGCGGGCGCGAGTGCCCTGGAAGTTGGCGATGAAGTGGTCGCGCATCTCACCCCAGGAGGAGATCGACCCCGGGGCAGATTCAGGAGCCACGAGCGACACCATCTTTGAGAGCCATGGGAAACCAGTTTTCCATGACTTTTTTGTCATCGTTGGCCGCCTCCATGCTCAGCTCGTAGAGCTGCAAGAACTCCGCGGGGTCGGGGGTGCCGTCATAGCGCGGAGGCAGGTTTGGCTTGAACTTGCCTGGCCAAACAACGCTACACAGCTCCGGAGTGAAGGCACGGCAGCCTGCTGTGGCCACAGGGACCCACTACGGAGGCAGAGCATGGTCTTGATTCCCGCACACCGCTGCCACAAGCGGCACGCGGTCTTGACGCGGTGGCGCCGGGAGTGCGGGAGCGTCTTCTCGCGGTCAGGGAACTTCTTGGCAGCTTCCTTCTTCATGCGCGGGTGCCCGGCGCAGTGGGTCGCGCCGAGGGGCCGCACGTCTTGGTGCCAGGGCGCCGCATTGGTGCGGAGGCGACGGAGGCACTCCTTGAGCTACATCGCCCGCAGCTGGAGGAGGGTGAGGCAGCGAGAGGGACGGTGCGGGGGAGCCCCCAGCGGTGCTGACGAGCTCGGTGATGCGGTCCAGCCAGTCCCCGTAGGGGTCGTTGACCGGGCGGTAGCGCAGGAGCTCACGTGCCATGAGCAGCGCGGCCTGCGCGTCAGTGGGAGTGCGGCGAGCGAGGGACGATGAGGCGGCCGGAGTCAGCGACGGGGTAGCCGTGCAGCCCTCCTGCCGCATAGAGGGGTGCGGGGAAGATGCTTGATGCTTGTTTCCCATCAGGCCGGTGGCGGCATTGGGGGCTGGTGATGGAGAACGACGGGGAGGCCCACCGACAGAGGCTGTCTGAGTGACATGGGCAGCCAGGGCGGCCCGACACTCGGCGCAAGCTTGACGCGCGTCCTCCATGGACGTGGTGGAGCGGTGGAACGTGGATTGACGGGAGGAAAGCTTCAGCACACCCCTACCTAGCGCACCAAATGTCGGATTACGGGTTCTGGCAAAACCCTTGAGGTTCAAACTATGGGGTGCGCACGAAGATCTCTCTCCCCCTAGCTCACACTCTCACCACGATCTCAAAGCCTAGCTCGCCTAACCGAAAGAACAAGGGACACAAGAGTTTATACTGGTTTGGGCCACCGATGTGGTGTAATAGCCTACTCCAGTATGATGTGTGGATTGCCTTGTAGGCTGGGGATGAACAAGTACAAGGGAAGAACTACCCCCTGAGGAGAGGTGTTCTTGAGCTCGGTGAGGTTATGCGTGTATGGATGGAATGGATCTGATCCAAGATCAGTTGGGGCCAAATCATTTGCCTCCTACGGTGGTGGCAAGTCCTATGTATAGAGGCCTGGGTCCTCTTCCCAAATGTTAGGCGGGAAGGGCTCCCACAATGGCCAATTTGAAGGGCGGCAGCTAGTACAAGCTATCCTGACAAAAGGTGGTCTTCGCCTGCCAAACGTTCTGGTGGTGACGCCGTCATGGGCTTCGCGATGACCTCCGTCTTGCCGTCCTGCTGTTCTTGGTCTCGTTGCACTGATATGGAAACATTTGCCTAATGCCTCGGGACTCCTCGCCTGCGCCTGATCTTTTAGCACCAAAGAGGAAACAAGTACTCTGCGCCCACTGGCGCCTGTCTGGCCTTGGTTGTCATGGCTCACGTCACGGGAACCTCACGAGGTGCCCCTCGCCTTGATCTCTCCGCTCCTCGCAAGCTAGCCTAGTGAGGCTGCCCCTGAGGAGGTCTTGTGTCGCTCGCCTCGCAAGACTTGGCCCCTCGCGAGGGTCTTGAGTGTTCGCTGGTGAAGATGGGTCGTACCAGGACACTAGTGGAGCCACGCCGTGGGCCGCAGGCAGGCAAGTCTGGGGACCCCCGTTCCCAGAACACCAACAACCATCGTGCATGTTTATTTGCATAACACTTTTGAACCACCGATCTGATGTTGAAGATCTGCTACTTATGCTTATAATATCATCAATCATGCAGGCCATCCTTATCATATTCCCTACACACAAGAACATAACATGTGCCCTTGCGGTTTACCCCAGGGCGGGTCATAATGCCCCATATAAAATCCACTCGTGATTGTACAGTCCATAACCAGGGCGGGTTTATCAAAACCTCGTATATTCATAACAAGTAAATAACATTCCTGTGATATTTGTTCATACTGCCGGCTTACCACGCCATATGCAGTAAGGGCAACAGCCCAAAGACTTAGATCATAGAACTCCAAGTGCATAATCAAAGCACACTAGCGACTTATCATCCAAAGCCAGGCTGGGTTATCAAAACTCTCGATAGATTCAAATATGAATCCTAAGGATCAAGGCGACATGTCCCAAACCAATATTAAACCATATATCAATACGGTACAAAAGATGAACCCAAAAAAATGTTCAAAGCAAATACAAATCAGAAAAACAAGGCTTTCATAGGCCGCCAAACCTCAATATCAAGTGCTATTAAAGGGCTGCACAGCCACTAAGTTAAACCTTTATTCAAACCTGTAAGCTGGGCCTCACACGACCAATCGTCATATTAACTTTGACAAGTTCAGGGTCTTTATAAGATTGACTGTTAAGAGTTTGGCGAGTCATTCCAGGATTACCTGGTCCGAGTGGCAGGCATACAAAGGCAGGATAACCCAGATTTTTGGTGAATACAACTGGCGTCCAAGCCAATCAAAAGGGTAAATAAAGCTATGCTCATGTAATAGGATGCCCCCAAGTGATTTTTAACAAGCCGTCAAGGCAGGTTAGCTATGTTTGAACTGTACATTGTAACAAGTTCTCTTTGGTAACCTTTCAACTTAGGGAAAAAAATCCCCAAGTTATTTGCAACGAGGTGTATAAGCCGGATCCAAGGGTAGTCATAGCTATGCTCAATGAGAAGGAAGCCCCCATGTTATTTCATAACAAGGCGTGCAAGCCGGATCAAGAGGGCAATCATAGCTATGCTCAATGAGCAGGAAGCCCCCAAGTATTCTTATGAATTGACAAGAAAGACATGGATACTCAGAAATGAAATGACAGAGGCCCTGAATTATCAGGGATGCCGACTTTATTATACTAATCATAATATATACATTGGTAGAAGTATGTACATCACAAGAGCCGGTAGCTCAGGTGTAATAAGGCCGAAGATGAGCAATGTTCCACGGCCGGCGGGTCTCCTCCTCAGACTTGCGTGAGTCCTTGTGCTCTCGAATATCAATGAGGTAGTATGACCCATTGTTCAGATTTTTGCTAACCACAAAGGGGCCTTCCCAAGGTAGGGATAACTTGTGCATGCCTGTTTGATCCTGGATGAGCCGGAGCACCAAGTCACCTTCTTGAAAGGTCCAGATTTTAACCTGGCAGCTATGATAACGATGCAGATCTTGCTGGTAAATCGCCGAGCGAGCCGCTGCAAGGTCACACTCTACATTCAGGAGGTCAAGAGCATCCTGACGTGCTTTTTCACTATCAGCTTCAACATAAGCCGCCACACGGGGCGATTCGTGACGGATGTCACTAGGGAGAACCACCTCTACTCCGTAAACCATGAAGAAAGGCGTGTAACATGTAGATCTGTTGGGGGTAGTATTGATAGTCCATAGCACCAAGGGCAACTCCTCCACCCAACAACCTGGCGTCCTCTGCAAAGGGACCATAAGCTGGGGTTTTATGCCTCTCAAGATTTCTTGATTGACTCTTTCAGCTTGACCACTGGACTGGGGGTGGGCCACAGATGAAACATCAAGATGAATATGTTCACCTTGACAAAATTCTTTCATAGCACCTTTAGGCAGATTAGTGCCATTATCAGGGATGATGCTGTGAGGGTAACCAAAACGGAAAATCACCTTTCTGATGAATTGAACTGCCGTTGCCACATCACACTTGCTGACTGGCTCTGCCTCAACCCACTTTGTAAACTTGTCAACCGCCACCAAGAGGTGAGTCTTTTTGTCCTTGGGTCTTTTAAAAGGTCCAACCATATCCAGCCCCTAGATTGCAAACGACCAAGTAATTAGAATCATCCTCAATTCTTGAGCTGGCACATGAGCTCGTCTTGAAAATTTCTAACAACCATAACATTTGCTGACCAAATCCTCTGCATCAGCATGAGCCGTTAGCCAATAGAACCCATGACTGAAAAGCCTTAGCCACGAGATACTTAGAGTCGGCATGATGGCCACAATCTCCTTCATGAATCTCTCATAGATTCTCATGGCCCTCCTTAGGAGAAACACAATGTTCAAACACCCACGTGACACTGCATCGGTGCGACTCTCCATTGACAATAGTCATTGACTTAGACCGCCGGGTTGCCTGCCTGGCCAAAGTTTCATAATCAGGTAACTCACCCCGGGTCATATAAGCCAAATATGGAACTGTCCAATCAGGAATAGCATGAAGAGCCGCCACCAAGTGTGCGTCCAGGTCAGGAACAACAAGGTCTTCCTCTATAGGCAATTTAACTGAAGGATTATGCAAAATATCAAGGTAAACATTAGGTGGTACTGGCTTACGCTGGGACCCTAGCCGGCTTAAAGCATTAGCCGGCTCATTTTTTCTGTGATCAACATGATCCACTTGATAACCTTTGAAATGACCAGCAATAGCATCAACCTCTCAGCGATAAGCCACCATGAGTGGATCTTTGGAATCCCAAGTTCCTGAAACTTGCTGAGCCACCAAATCTGAGTCGCCAAAACACCTCACCCGGCTTAGATTCATCTCTTTAGCCATCCGAAGACCATGGAGCCAGTATTCATACTCAGCTGCATTATTAGTACAAGGGAACATCAACCTTAAGACATAACAAAATTTATCACCTCGTGGGGAAGTCAAAATAACTCTAGCCCCCGAGCCTTCCAATTGCCTGGATCCATCAAAGTGAATAGTCCAATATGTGCGATCCGGCTTCTCCTTAGGCATCTACAACTCTGTCCAGTCATTGATAAAATCACAAGTGCTTGAGACTTGATAGTTTTCCGAGGCATATACTTCAAACCATGGGGTCCAAGCTCAATGGCCCACTTGGCTACCCGACCTGTGGCTTCTCTATTTTGAATAATAGCCCCCAAAGGAGCAGAACTGAACACAGTGATGGGATGACCAAAGAAATACTGCTTCAATTTACGACTAACCATGAACACCCCATAAACCAGCTTTTGCCAATGTGGGTACCTCTGCTTAGATTCAATGAGTACCTCACTGATATAGTAAACCGGCCATTGAACCGAATATTCCTTTCCCGATTCCTTCCTTTACACAACAATTGCTACACTAACATCTCTGCTATTAGTAGCCACATATAATACTAAGGGCTCCTTATCAATAGGAGCTGCAAGGATTGGTGGCTCAACCAACTGCTTTTTCAATGCCTCAAACACCTGATCGGCTGCATCACTCCAGACAAGGTGATATGTTTCTTCATCATCTGATACAGAGGGATAGCCTTTTCGCCCAAACGGCTTATAAACCGGCTTAAGGCCGCAATACGACCCGCTAGATGCTGGACATCATTAATACAGGTCGGCTTAGCCAAAGAAGTGATAGGCTTGATTTTCTCCGGGTTAGCTTCAATGCCTCTTTCAGAACCCAAAAAACCCCAAGAGCTTGCCTGCTGGCATACCAAAGACACACTTGGCCGGGTTAAGCATCATCTTGTAGACCCGGAGATTGTCAAAGGTCTCCTTCAAATAATCTATCAAGGTTTCCTTCTTTCTGGATTTCACAACAATATCATCCACATAAGCATGAACATTGCGTCCAATCTGGTCATGGAGGCAATTCTGAACACATCGCTGATAAGTCGCCTGGGCACTCTTAATCCCAAAAGGCATAGACATTAAGTAGAAGGCTCAAAATGGAGTGATGAAAGTTGTCTTCTCCTGGTCCTTAACTGCCATCTTGATCTGATGATAACCAGAGTAAGCATCCAGAAAACTCAAATGCTCACAACCCGCCGTAGCATGGATGATCTTATCAATACGAGGAAGAGCAAAAGGGTCAGCCGGACAGGCCTTGTAAAGGTCTGTGTAATCCACACACATACGCCAAGTACCATTTTTCTTAAGCACCAGCACCGGGTTAGCCAACCATTCAGGATGAAAAACTTCAATGATGAACCCAGCCGCCAAGAGCCGGGCCACTTCTTCACTAATGGCCTTATGCCTCTCTTCATTAAAACGATGAAGGAATTGCTTGACCGGTTTAAACTTTGGATCAACATTGAGAGTGTGCTCAGCGAGTTCCCTCAGTACACCTGGTATGTCTGAAGGCTTCCATGCAAAGATGTCCCGGTTCTCACGGATGAGCTCGATGATCGTGCTTTCCTATTTTGGATCCATATTAGCACTAATACTGAACTGCTTAGATGAGTCGCCAGGAACAAAGTCAACCAGCTTAGTGTCATCTGCCGACTTAAACTTCAACAAAGGGTCATGCTATGTGGTTTGCTGTTTTAAAGGTGTCATATCAACCGGGTCAACATTGCCTTTGTAGAACTTCAACTCTTCTATTGCACAAACAGACTCGGCATAAGCAGCATCGCCCTCTTCACACTCCAAAGTTATCTTCCTCTTGCCGTGTACTATGATAGTGCCCTTACGACCCGACATCTTAAGCTGCAGATAAACATAACAAGGCCATGCCAGAATTTAGCATAAGCCAGCCGTCCAAACAAGGCATGATAAGGGCTCTTAATCTTGACTACTTCGAAAGTCAATGTCTCAGCTCTGTAATCAGATCATCACCAAAGGCTACCTCCGAAGCTATCTTACCCACCAGGTACGCCGACTTACCAGGCACCACCCCATGAAAAACAGTAGAAGACAGTTTAAGATCTTTGCCAGTCAAATTCATGCGGCGAAAAGTATCATAGTAAAGGATATTGATGTTGCTGCCTCCATCCATGAGCACCTTAGTGAACTTGTACCCTCCAACCTGAGGTGCAACCACCAAAGCCAACTGACCTGGATTGTTAACTCGGGGCGGGTGATCCTCACGGCTCCATGCAATAGGATGTTCAGACCATCGCAAGTAACGAGGGACTGCCGGCTCAACCCCATTCACCACTCGCTTATGAATCTTATGATCTCGTTTGCACAAGCTCGTGGTAAATACATGATATTGACCACTATTCAGCCGTTTCGGATTGCTCTGATAACCCGACTACTCCTGTTGATTCCCTTGACCAGATTGCTGATTAAAACCACCTTGATTGCCTTGGCTCTGGAAACCAGAGCTTGAGCCGCCACCCCCAAAGCCAGGTCCATGAGAACCGAGACCTGAGCCACCATTCGGGCCATGATTATTCTAGAAAAAACTGGAATTTCTGTACTCCCTCATGAGGAAGCAACCCTTCCATAGATGGTTGGCCGGCTTCTCTTGCGTACCGTGCTTCGGGCAAGGTTGATTCATCATCGCCTCAAGGTTGAACTTTAGCCCTCCAAACTGGGGCATGGACGCTTTCCCCTTACGACGTTGATTATTATTCTGCATATTGGTGTTAGCCACAAAATCTAAACCATCGTCGGCTTTGCACTTACCGTTGCCACCTTGACTCGCTGTATTATGTTGTTGTCCCTTTGCATTGCCACTCTTCTTCCCCTTGCCACCCTTCTCCTCATCAGACTCGGGCTCTTTAGTACTATCAGAGTCGACGTATTTAACAAGATCTGCCATGAGCTCTCCCATATCATTGCAGTGGCGCTTAAGCCGCCCTAGCTTCTTCTTAAGGGGAAGGAAACGACAATTCTTTTCCAACATTAGGACGGTTGAACCGGCATTGATACTAGCCGAGATCCGGCACACCCAATTGGTGGTTGATTCGCCCTCACCCTGGACGCAAGAGTCTAAATCAAGAATCGAAATAGGTTGCCCGCACGTGTCTTTGACATTTTGGATAAAACACATTTTCAATTCGACCCATGACCTGATGGAGTTAGGGGCAATCCTTTCAGCCAAGTGCATGCCGGCCCGTCCAACATCATGGTGAAGTACTTAGCACACACAGCGTCACTAACATCCAACATCTCCATGGCCATCTCATAGCTCTCAATCGAGGCCTCTGGGGGATAATCCACTGTGTAATTAGGCACCTTGTAGGGGCCCTTGAAATCCTTAGGCAAGCGCTCGTTACGTAGAGCCGGCACTAAACATGGCACACCAAGGGTTCTACAGGTCACTCCTGCCTCCGCAGACGATGTTGGGTAAGCCGGAGATTGTTGTTGAGCCGCCAACTGAGCCGCCAGCTCAACTCCCCGACGCGCCCTGCCTTGATCCACCAAAGTCTGAGCATCATTACCAGCACGCAGCGTGTCATGCCTACGAGGCTGGTTATGGTGTCATTCACTGCTTGTAACTACTGGCGAATCAATATGCCTGCTATAACTCCAGCTTGGGCGTGGGGTTGAATGAATCCGTTCACGGCTGTGTGAGTAAGCCGCCTGTTGAGCCACCATTGTCTGAAGAAGCTCTCCGGCCCTCCATATCTCCATCGCAGCTGGTGACTCTCCTTCCACAGGGAGAGCTGCAAATCATGTAGCTACAATAATCATACTATCCAGAGGGTTAGAATAATGACTCGGCGGTGTCGGAACATGCTGAGGCGGAGTCAAATTCAAACAAGACGGGTCTACAGCGCGTGGCTGAACCGGCGCTCCGGTCACGAGTGCCTCAACAACCCGATTAACCACGGGCGGGTCACTGGTCCCTGCCCTAGGTGTGTTAAAAGGTTCCTAGCCTCAAACTCTATGGGTAGACGGGTCTGGTGCCTCCTCCTCATAATAGCGCTTGAAGCATTCTAATACAAGGTGAGCCAGAACGACTCTTCCTGGATCCGCTGTGATTGCGCGTCCAAGGCGGCTCGCTCTGTTGCCATCCTAGCATTCTCAGCAACAAGTTCTTCCTTGGCTTGAGCTATCTCATCTCACAGCTTCGCGACATCCACTTTATATTCTTCTTGAGTCTCTGGGGTTACCTCTGCGCCCATTAGAGTAGCCAAAGCATCCAAAAGCTTGGTCAGAACCTGAGCCGGAGGGCGCATAGAGCCACTCGCTCCGGCCGTCGCCCCGACCATTGAACTAGAAGTCATAGAAGTAGCAGTTGTTGAATTGAGCATTGGTTGTGTGCCAGCCATGAAAATCGCAACCCGGTTTGGCAGATCATAGGGGTCCGAAATACTGTCACCACCTGGACAGCCCCCAAGCCCGCCGTCTTGCAATTGATATATGGAATTGGTCTTGCTAGTTGAGGACGCATCACTAGAGTAGATGACCATCTCTCTGTCGGACACATATCCTTCTTCAAGATTCACTCCTTGACTAAAACCCGCGAAAGCGTGCTTCAAGGGGGTTGAACCTTGGCGGGTCGTGCACCCTGAGCCGGCTTGACAATGTCGGTGCAGGTGTCCGGCTCAGACCCCGACTCGCCGATCTTGCAGATGAAGACGTGGATTCTGCCGAAGGGACCCGATACTCGTATTCAATTGAGCCGGCCTCGGGGCCCCAGCCAATGTTGTCGATGTAGAGATTGCCGCGATGACTCTTGGTCATTCGGCCCACAGCGTATCCCTTGATCCCTGCGAAGTTGCCCTTCAAAAACACAAAACCACCGTGTGCTGGCCCCATGGTGGGCGCCAAGTGTTGTGGACTTAACATGGCAGATGCCCTAGCAAAAGGACTTAGGTGTGGAGCCATCATAACTAGGTTAGCTTGAAGGGGTTAAATGGGACAAATGACACCGAGAGTTTACCTAGGTTTGACCCCTCTCAACGAGGTAAAAGCCTACTCCTGTTTAGGCTGTATTGCTTGGGTTTCAATTACCAGGGAGAAAATACGCTTGACCTAGTTCTCTATGAGTTGTTTCTTGAGTTAACCCGCCGCCGGGTTACTCCTTTATATACACATGTTGATGCCCGGTGGCTTACAGAGTCCCGGCCGGCTCATAGAAAACATGTCCGTCTTGGTATCTAATTAAGCTTTTCTTACAATACAAGTTAAACGTATGGCGGCTAATACTCGTGGGCCTCAAGTCATCCCCGGGTCTTGGGCCTTCAATAAGCTTGCTCTATGAACCGCCATCTTCATGTCTTCTTGGGCCTCTTCATCTTAAGCCGTTAGTGGCATGACCCAGCCTCTCCTGGGTGGGTCATACCTAATAGTTATATCCCCAACACTATGCGTTAGCAGTAGTTAGCGAGTCAACCCCGACGCAACGATGGAGATCAAGGTGTCGAGCCGGTGATGATGGAGATCATGACGATGCTTTAGAAATGGAGATCAAAAGCAAAAGATGATGATGGCCATATAATGTCACATTTTTATTTCATGTGATGTTTATCATCTATGCATCTTATTCTGCTTAGGAACGGCGGCATCATTATAAGATGATCCCTTCACTAACTTTCAAGATAAAAGTTTTCTCCTCAAGTATGCACCATTGCCAAAGTTCGTCGTTTCGAAGCACCTCCTGATGATCGGGTGTGATAGACTCTACGTTCACATACAATGGGTGTAAGACAGTTTTGCACATGCAAAATACTTGGGTTAAACTTGACGAGCCTGGCATGTATAGACATAGTCTCATAACACTGGAGACCGAATGGTCAAACATGAGTCATATAGTAGATATGATCAACATAGATATGTTCACCATTGATGACTACCCCATCTCACGTGATGATCGGACATAGGTTAGTTGATTTGGATCATGTATCACTTAGACAACTTGAGGGATGTTTATTTAAGTGGGATTTCATTAGTAATTTGACTAATTGAACTTAAATTTATCATGAACTTAGTCTTATAGTTTTGCATATCTATGTTGTAGATCAATGGCCCGAGCTACTGTTCCCCTAAATTTTAATGCGTTCCTAGAGAAAGCTAAGTTGAAAGATGATGATAGCCACTACACGGACTGGGTGCATAACTTGAGGATTATCCTCATTGCTGTACATAATAATTGTGTCCTTGATGCACCGCTAGGTGACAAGCCCGCTCCCGCTAATCTAAACATTGTTAACGCCTAGCAAACATGGTCTGATGACTACTCAATATTTTAGTGTTCCATGCTTTATGGCTTAGAACCGGGACATCAAAGACGTTTTGAACATCATGGAGCATTTGAGATGTTCCAAGAGTTGAAGTTAATATTTCAAGCAAATGCCCCGGTTAAGAGATATGAAGTCCCCAACACTTTCTATAGCTGCAAGCTGGAGGAGAACAATTTTGTGAGTGAACACATACTCAATATGTCTGGGTATCATAACCAGTTGACTCGACTGGGAGTTGTTCTTCCAGTTGATAGTGTTATTGACAGAGTTCTTCAATCACTACCACCAAGATACAAAGGCTTCATGATGAACTATAATATCCAAGGGATAAATAAAACGATTCCTTAGCTCTTCGCAATGCTTAAGGCTGCAGAGGTAGAAATAAAGAAGGAGCATCAAGTGTTGATGGTTAACAAGACTACTAGTTTCAAGAAAAATGGCAAGGGAAAGAAAGGGAACTTCAAGAAGAATGGCAAGCAAGTTGCCACTCCCAAGAAGAAGCCCAAAGCTGGACCCAAGCCTGAAACTGAGTGCTTCTACTGCAAAGGGAATGGTCACTACAAGCGGAACTGCCCCAAATACTTGGCGAATAATAAGGATGGCAAAGTGAACAAAGGTATATTTGATATACATGTTATTGATGTGTATCTTACTAATGCTCGTAGTAGCGCATGGATATTTGATACTGGTTCGATTTCTCATATTTTTAACTCAAAACAGGAGCTACGATATAAAGGAAGATTGGCTCGGACGAGGTGACAATGCACGTCGGGAATGGTTCCAAGGTCGATATGATCACCATCAGCACGCTACCTCTACATATACCTTTGGGATTAGTTTTAGACCTGAATAGTTGTTATTTGGTGCCAGTGTTGAGCATGAGCATTATATCTGGATCTTGTTTATTGCGATATGGTTATTCATTTAAACCAGAGAATAATGGTTGTTCTATTTATATGAGTAATATCTTTTATGGTCATGCACCCTTGATGAATGGTCTATTTTTGTTGAATCTCGATCGTAGTGATACACATGTTCATAATATTGATGCCAAAAGATGCAAAGTTGATAATGATAGTGCAACATACTTGTGCACTGCCATTTAGGTCATATTGGTGCAAAGCGCATGAAGAAACTCCATGCAGATAGACTTTTGGAATCACTTGAATATGAATCATTTGATACTTGTGAACCATGCCTCATGGGCAAGATGACTAAAACCCCATTCTCCGGAACAATGCAACGAGCTAATGACTTATTGGAAATAACACATACTAATGTATGCGGTCCGATGAGTGAGCATGCAACGGGTATCATTATTTTTTGACATTCACAGATGATTTGATTAGGTATGGACATATCAAGATGAAACACAAGTCTGAAACTTTTAAAAGTTCAAGGAATTTCAGAGTGAAGTGGAGAATCATCATAACAAGAAAATAAAGCTTCTACAATCTGATGGTGGAGGGGAATATTTGAGTTACGAGTTTGGCCTTCATGTAAAACAATGTGGAATTATTTCACAACTCGCGCCACCTGGAACACCATAGCGTAATGGTGTGTCTGAATGTCGTAACTGTAATTTATTGGATATGGTGCGTTCTATGATGTCTCTACCAATTAACCACTATCATTTTCGGCTTATGCATTAGAGATAGCCGCATTCACGTTAAATAGGGCACCGTCTAAATCCATTGAGAAGACACCGTATGAACTGTGGTTTGGCAAGAAACCTAAGCTGTCGTTTCTTAAAGTTTGGGGTTGTGACACTTATGTCAAAAGGCTACAGCCTAATAAGCTCGAACTCAAATCGGAGAAGTGCGTCTTCATAGGATACCCTAAGGAAGCAATTGGGTACACCTTCTTCCACAGATCCGAAGGCAAGATCTTTGTTGCCAATAATGGAACCTTTCTAAAGAAGGAGCTTCTCTCAAAGGAAGTGAGTGGGAGGAAAGTAGAACTTGATGAGGTAATTGTACCTTCTCTCAAATTGGAAAGTAACATCATAGAAATCCATTCTGGTGATGCCTACACCAACTAGGGAGGAAGATAATGATGTGATCATGAAACTTCGGATCAAGTTACTACTGGACGTCATAGGTCGAACAGAGCATGTTCCGCACCAGAGTGGTACGGTAATACTGTCCTGAAAGTCATGTTATTAGACCATGGCGAACCTACGAAATATGAAGAAACTATGTGTCGGATTTCGGGTTCTGGAAAAACCCTTGAGGTTCGAACTCTGGGGTGCGCACGAAGATCTCCCCTACCTAATCGCGCCCTTAGCCTCACCGCGATCTCAAAGCCTAGCTCACGAAATCGCAACACAAGAGACACGAGATTTATACTGGTTCGGGCCATCGTTGTAGTGTAATACCCTACTCTAGTGTGGTGGATTGCCTCTTGGGCTGAGGATGAACAGTACAAGGGGAAGAACAGCCTCCTGAGGAGAGGTGTTGTTGTGCTTGGTTGGTGTGAGGATGGAGTGGATCCAGTCCAAGATGAGTTTGTGTGGGTGAGGATGATCTGAATCAGTTGCTTCCTACTATGGTGGCTAGTCCTATTTATAGAGGCCTTGGTCCTCTTCCCAAATATTGAGCGGGAAGGGATGCCACAACGGCCCATTTGAAGGGGGACATCTAGTACATGCTATCTTGACTAAAGGTGGTCTTCGCCTGCCAAAGGCTCTGGTGGTGACGTTGTCTTGGGCTCCATGGTAACCTCCGTCCTGCTGTCCTGCTGGTCTTGGTCTCATTGCGCCGATATGGAAACCTTTGCTTGATGCCTTAGTACTTCTCGCCTACGCTTGCCTCTTTGGCACCAAATAGGAAGCGAGGACACTGTGCGCGCTAGCGCCCGCCTGGCGCCTGCCTGGCCTTGGTCGTCATGGCTTACGTCATTGGAAGCTCGCGAGTTTCACCTTGCCTTGATCTCTCCGCCCCTCACGAGCCAGCCTGGTGAGGCCACCCCCGAGGAGGTCTCGTGTCGTCCGCCTCGCGATGCTTGGCCCCTCGGGAGGGTCTTGAGTGTTTGTTGGTGAAGACGGGCCATACTAGGCCGCGAGTGGAGCCACGCCGTGGGCCGTAGGCAGGCAAGTCTGGGGACCCCCGCTCCCAGAACACCGACAGTAGCCCCAGGGCCCAAGGTGCCCTCGGACTTGGCTTCGGGGCGAAGCCAAAGGGCAAGTGCGGAGCACCGCGGGCCCTAACAGCCTGCGGCCTTGGTCGACGCGTGGCGATTGATTGGATGTGGGCGTCTCCGCTTCCGCATGCTGCCTCGGCAACTGCCCAACTTGACTAGTCCCTGCTGCATGCAAAAAGGGTTATCATTACCTGCGATCGTGGAGGTTGGCGGTTGGCCTCCTTTGGGCTATAAATGAGGAGGGAGGCTGAGCCCCCGTTGCCCATCTCTTCCTGCTCTGCTCGCTTCTTCTCCCTTGCTCCATTGCTAGTAGCGGCATCATGGCACCAATTCAAAGATTCTCGGCCATAGAGAAGGGAAAAACTCCCCGCAATGAGCCCGGGCCGCTTCCGTCGTAGAAGAGGCCGGTCCATTGTCATGACGTAGTTGTGAGGCAGGAGGTGACAAGGCCTTGGTACGAGCGGCCACCCCTGGGTATCCGCTGCCTTTATATGCCCAAGCCGAGGGCTCAGGAGGAATAGGCGGCGAGCAGCGTCGCCCATGACGCGGCCGTGGTCGTCGCGCCATGGTGGTGCACGCCGTCGCCTCAGGAGCCCACGCCATGGATTCCTCGCGCGAACTCATGCTATGGGAGGCGATGCCTCCGTGCACTTGGATCCGCTTCCCCTAATTCTTCGCCACCGAGATGCCACCAAGGGGTCCTCTGGAGCTGTGGCTGCAGCACATCGACTGCGACGCCCCGGTGACCGGAGCAGAAGTGGAAGTCGTCTCCCCATGCAAGATCTTCATGACCCGAGGCTGGGGTGAGGTCGCCCGGGTTTGCCGTGCAGAAGGCGCCCTTGTGATCCACTTTGAGTACGACAGCGCCTCCACCATGTTCATCAAGGTCTTCGACGTGGAGGGTCATTGCTTGGAATGCTGCCCCGGAGGGGGTCGTCGGGACGGTGCAGCGGCCAGCACTGGGCGCGCCGTTGGCTTCTCCAGCGGCTCCTCCAGCAGCAGCGGTAGCGCTCAGGAGTCCAGCGATTCTCCCGAGCTCTACGAGACCCTAGAGACAAGCAACGACAACTACATGCCTCCAAGCTCTCGCCGGGCCCAGAGCAAGGCTGTGGCGTCCGGCCGTCACCGTCGCTTATCTAGATGGGGTTGGCGCCGGCCTCCCATGGCCCACCAATGATGATGGCGTCGGCTGTGCTGGCGCGTGTAGATAGGGCTCCTAGGAACTCCCCTCTTTTGTTCCCCGCTAGGAATCGAAACGAACCCTGTGGGGGTGTGTAAAGAACATGTAATGTCTTTTGTTGATATTATCCTTATTATGAAATTGTGCGAGTGCGCATCCTGTTTCGGCTCAGTCTCCCCTTTCTACCCTCACGATGACATGGTGCTCTATGCTGACAGGTCCTGGTCCCCAGGCAGGCTGCAGCCGTCGCTGGTATGCCAGGTTGCGATGACATGGTCAAGGCCAGGAGGTGAGCGGCCCGGGGTCCAGTAAGAGCTCCTGAGACGTGATGCTTAAGCGTCCACTGAGAGGTAAGAAAGGGAGGCGACTTTGCCGTCACAGGGTTGTAGCAAGTGAGGATCCCGTATCTTAGCGATTGGTTGGTCCGAGCGCGAAACTCATCATGTGTTCACTACTAGCCTGTGTAAGCGTGATCAGAAGCTTCACAAAAGGGCAGTTAATGCTGTTGAACGGTAGTGCCACATTATTTATGGTGGTTCGAGCAGCCCATTGTGTGGAGCAGAGAGGATCATACGCCCCGGGTTGACAATCCAGGTAAGCTGGCTTTGGTGGTAGCACCTCAGGTGGGAGGTTACAAGTTTACCAAAGTCCTGATGAATGGAGGGAGCAGTATCAACATCCTGTACTATGAGACTTTTCGTCGCATGGGGTTGACAAACAAGAGTCTTAAACCGTCCAACACTGTTTTTCATGGTGTAGTACCAGGTAAATCGGCATATCCTGTTGGCAAGGTCGCTTTGGAGGTTGTGTTTGGAGATGAGCATGATTCTAGGTCTGAAAAATTGACCTTTGAAGTGGTGAAAATCTAGAGCCCGTATCACGCACTGTTTGGACGGCTGGCTTACGCAAAATTCATGGCGAGACCTTGCTATATCTATTTACAGCTCAAAATGCCGGGTCATAAGGGGACTATAACAGTACATGGAAGTCGAAAGATCGCTTTGGATTGTGAGGATGGTGATGCGGCTTATGCTGAGTCAGTTTGTGCTACAGAGGAGCTGATGTTTTATAAGGACAATGTTGATCCGGCAGACATGACCCCTCTGAAGAAGCCCACTACTGAGCATGACCCGACCCTGAAGTTCAAACTGGCTGATGAAACTAAACTTGTTGACTTTGTTCCTGGTGATTCATCCAAAGAGTTTAGCATCAGCACCAATCTGGATCTGAAATAGGAAAGCACGCTCATCGAGTTCATCCGTGAGAACCGGGACATTTTGCATGGAAGCCTTCTGACAGGCCAGGTGTACCGAGGGAACTCGCTGAGCACACTCTCAATATTGATCTCAAGTTTAAACTGGTCAAGCAGTTTCTTCGCCGCTTTAACGAGGAAAGACGCAAGGCCATTGGTGAAGAGGTAGCCCGGCTGTTGGCTGCTGGATTTATCATCGAAGTGTTTCACCCCGAGTGGTTGGCTAATCCGGTGCTCGCTCTTAAGAAAAATGGCACTTGGCGTATGTGTGTGGACTACACAGATTTGAACAAGCCTTGTCCGGAAGATCCTTTTGCTCTCCCGCGTATCGATCAGATTATTGATGCGACGGCGGGTTGTGAGCGCCTGAGTTTCTTGGATGCTTATTCAGGTTATCACCAGATTAAAATGGCAGTTAAGGACCAGGAGAAGACAGCCTACAACACTCCCTTTGGAGCCTTATGCTATGTTTCTATGCCCTTTGGGCTCAAAAGTGCCCAGGCAACTTATCAGCGTTGTTTGCAAAATTGTCTTAACACGCAGATTGGGCGTAATGTTCATGCCTATGTGGATGACATTGTGGTAAAATCCAGGAAGAAGGAAACCTTGATAGATGACCTTAGGGAAACGTTTGACAATCTTCGGGTTTACAAAATGATGCTTAATCCGGACAAGTCTGTCTTTGGTGTTCCGGCAGGCAAGCTCTTAGGCTTTCTGGTGTCCAACGGAGGCATTGAGGCTAATCCGGAAAAAATCAAAGCAATTACATCTTTGGCTAAACCAGAGTGTATCAATGATGTTCAGCGTTTGGCGGGTCGAATTGCAGCCCTTAGCCGGTTTATCAGCCGTTTAGGAGAGAAGGCAATTCCTTTGTATGAGATGTTGAAAAAGACAGACGATTTCGTCTGGAGCGATGCAGCCAATGCGGCATTTGAGGACTTAAAGTGGCAGTTGGTTGAACCACCGGTTCTTGCTGCTCCGGTTGACAAAGAGCCCTTGTTATTGTACGTGGCTGCTAATGCCCGTGCTATCAGTGTGGCAATTGTGGTGGAGCGCAAGGAGGCTGGTAAGGAATATCCGGTTCAACGACCGGTTTACTATATCAGTGAAGTACTTATTGAGTCAAAGAAATGGAATCCGCATTGGCAGAAGCTGGTTTATGGGGGTTTTATGGCAAGTCGGAAGCTCAAACAATACTTTCAAGGCCATCCCATTATAGTGGTCATTTCCGCTCCTTTGGGTGATATAATTCAGAACAGGGAGGCAACTGGCCGGGTTGCAAAGTGGGCAATTGAGCTTGGCCCGCACGGATTGAAGTATATGCCTCGGACATCAATCAAATCACAGGCGCTTGTTGACTTCATCCATGATTGGACCGAGTTACAAGCACCAGAGGACAAACTGGATAATACATACTGGACTATTCACTTTGAGTGATCCACGCAATTGGAAGGCTCAGGGGTTGGAGTTGTTCTTACTTCCCCTCGAGGTGATAAAATTTGTTATGTTCTCCGCTTAATGTTTCCTTGTACTAACAATGCAGCTGAGTACGAGGCCTTGCTCCACGGTCTCCGTGTGGCTAAGGAAATGAACTTAAGACGGGTTCGCTGTTTTGGAGATTCTGATCTGGTGGCTCAGCAAGTTTCTGGTACTTGGGATTCTAAGGATCCACTCGTGGCAGCTTACAGACGCGAGGTGGATATTGTGGCAGGTCACTTTAAGGGTTATCAGGTTGAGCACATTGACCGGCGCAAAAACGAAGCAACAGATGCTTTTAAGCCGGATGGGATCTCAACGTAAATCGGTACCACCCAATACCTTTTTAGATATCTTGCATAACCCGTCTGTTAAGTTGCCTACAGAGGAGGATTTAGCTATTCCTGATCCAGAGACCCAATTGGTGGCCGCTTTACATACCGCTCCGGATTGGACGGTTCCATATTTGGCGTATATGAACCAGGGCGAGTTACCAGATGATGAGGTCTTTGTCAGACAGATAATCCGGCGGTCCAAGTCCATGGTTATTCACAATGGCGAGTTACACCATTGCAGTGTTTCAGGCGTATTCCAATGTTGTATTTCTCCTGCAAAAGGGCAAGAAATTCTACGTGAAATCCATGAAGGGGATTGTGGTCACCATGCCAGTTCAAAGTCCCTGGTGGCTAAAGCTTTTCGTCATGGGTTCTATTGGTTGACAGCTCATGCTGATGCGGAGGATCTGGTAAAGCGGTGTGACACTTGTCAGAAATTTTCACGTCGAGCTCATGTTCCGGCTCAGGAGCTACGGATGATTCCTCTCACTTGGTCGTTTGCCACTTGGGGGATTGATATGGTGGGACCTTTTAAGCGCTCCCAGTATAAGAAGACCCACCTGTTGGTGGCGGTTGACAAGTTCACTCAATGGGTTGAAGCGGAGCCCGTCAGCAAGTGTGATGTAGCCACGGCAGTTCAATTTCTCAAAAATATCATTTTCCATTTTGGTTTTCCACACAGCATCATTACAGATAATGGCACGAACCTTTCTGAAGGTGAGATGGAGGAGTTCTGTCAACGAGAACACATCCGGCTTGATGTAGCGTCCGTAGCTCATCCCCAATCCAATGGTCAAGCTGAGAGGGCGAATCAAGAAATCCTGAAGGGTATCAAGCCCCGGCTCATGGTTCCTTTGAAACGGACACCGGGTTGTTGGGTGGAAGAATTACCATCTGTGTTATGGAGTATAAACACCACGCCAAACCGATCTACGGGGTATACACATTTCTTTATGGTTTATGGGGTTGAGGCCGTCCTCCCAAGTGATATTCGTCATGGTTCGCCCCGGGTTGCCAATTATGTTGAAGCGGATAATGAGCAAGCACGCCAAGAGGCGCTGGACCTGTTAGATGAGAAACGGGACATGGCTTTGGCTCGATCGGCAGTTTATCAACAAGACCTGCGGCGTTATCACAGCCGTCGGGTTAAGACACGAACCTTTCAAGAAGGCGACTTAGTGCTCTGGCTCATCCAGGATCAGACCGATATGCACAAGTTATCCCCACCTTGGGAAGGACCCTTTATGGTCAGCAAAAATCTGCATAATGGATCATACTACCTCATTGACATTCGAGAAGACTCACGCAGTTCTGAGGAGGAGACCCGGCGGCTATGGAACATAGCTCTCCTTCGGCCTTACTACACTTGAGTCATAGGCTTTTCTTTGTACATATTTCAATAGTGTATATATTATGATCAATATAATAAACTGGCATCCTTGCTATAAGCAGGGCCTCTACAGTTTTTTTCTTCAAATTTCTTTGTTTACATGCGGGCTTCAGCTGACAAAGCGAAGTACTACCTGTTAAACTGGCTATCACGCCACAACACAGCTTGGGAGCTTCACACCCAAGGGGCCAAAGAGAGTCTGGATGTTATGCACAACTCAAACATAGGCACCCATTGAGCACAGCTCACAAAGTTACTTGGGGGCTCTTTTGTGCAAAAGCCACAAAGAGTTTGAAAGGACCCTTGTAATTGGGTATCGACCCACGGCTTGGAGCCTGGTGTATTCACCTAAAACCCCGGGTTAACCTGCCTTCATCAAGTAAGCCACTCCTATCTAGGTAATCCTGGCATGACCCGCCGAACATTTGACAAGTCAATCTTATACAGGCCTTGAACTTGTCAAAGTTAAAATGACGATTGGTTAGTTGGAGGCCCATCTTAAAAGGCTTTGCAAAATGGTTTAACTCAGTGGCCTGGCAGCCCATGAAAAGCCTCGAATTTGGGCCTGGCAGCCCTTGAAAAGCCTTGACTACATGGTTTCTTGTTTGCTTTTTTGCTAAGTTTTCACCTTTTGATGAATTTATCTTGAACCGATGTCCATTGACCCGGTGTGGCTTTTCAGTAATCATATTAACCCAGTGTTTGTTAACCCGGCTTGGCTTTCAGCTATAAGTTGTCAGACCATCTTATCAAATCGGTGTTTACAAAACCCGGCCTGGCTTTGACTATATGTCGCCACTTTGATCATCTGGTGTTCATCGTAACCCGGCATGACTTATTCATAACATCATTATAGGGTAAGGATTATAACAGCTCAAGATTTGGGTGTTTACCCTTACTAAGTGATTTCATATGACAGACATAGGGATTGCATAATATTATGAAGATATATAAGCCAGCACTGAAATTGTCATGGCGGATCAAACAAAGTATATCCCAGTGCACGACGGTAGCAGATCAAAGTATTTTAACTAGCCTATTACAAGGCGCTTTACGACCCAAAATACAGAATTGTTCTTTCCACGGAGCAAAGTTTATGAAGCATCAATCAGATTGCCGGGTCAGGACTCATCACCATGTTGACGTGAAGTTGATGGATCATCTGGCGTCGGTTCAGCCTCCTCCTCCCCATCCAGTGGCTGGAAGTCAGTGGTGGTCCAGTCAATCCGGGTTAAAGCCTGAAAGACAGCCTCTTCACTTATAAGTTCAGTCAGATCAACGTCAGGGGCGTAAGTGTGCTTACAGATTGGCGGAATAAGACTTTGCACTTCCGGCATGACAGTGTCAATCCATTTGTTGTTGGCATCATAGAAGGACCGGTGAACAATCAAGTTAGCTTCTTCTGCCAATTGACTCGCCAGAGGATGCATCTCCCTTGTCACAATTTTGAGGGCTTTGTTTTCAAACTCTGCCCCATTTTCTTGTTCACTAGGAAAGCCCTTGGCGATATCAACCAGATCTAGGTCAGCTATCCATGCTTTGGCTCGGGTAAGTGTCAACAAAGCGGCGGCCCTGGTAGCAGATCGTTTCATCTCTTCTATGTGTGCCGTCATCATGGATAACCTTGCTAGAGTATCCTTGATCAATGTTGGGGCTGGATTGTTGTATGAGGCTGCACAGATAACCCGTTGGGCACCGGTATACAGTTGTTCAATCAGAGTATATGCTGCCTTCAGCTTCATCCGCATGTTAGAGCCTAGATAAGCAATGCCGCCACCTACAAACGGTTTAAGAATTTCATGTTAAACCGGCAAATTACAAAGATGGTCATTCAAGAAGCCTTGGCAAGAGTACTTACCAAATATTGCAGAGGTCATGGAATTCACTTGGCGCTTCAACCTAGTTAGCTCTTTCGTCACCGGTTTAAGAGCCGACTCAGCGTCTTCATCCCGCTTCAGCAATGCATTCTTTTTAGTCTCCCAGTTGGCACGCTCAGTCTTGAACCCTTCTTTAAGTTGTTCCATGGTTGCTAAAGCGGTTTTTAGCTCATCCTTGGCCTTGGAAGTCTCTGCTTGTTGGGACTTGATATTCTCTTGAAGATCAGCAATTTGAGTGCCTTGGTGATTTATATCAGCCTGCCACAGTTAGAGGAGGAGCATGTAAATATTTTGTCAAAAGTCCCAAGCATATAACCAGTTATACACTTGGCACTTGGGGGCTAATGCGGATTGCTTCTTTACTACTAATTGTTTAAAGTCCCAAGGATCAATACAAGTTTTAATCTTGACACTTGGGGGCTAATGCGTGTTTGATCCAGAAAATACACAAGGAAAGTCAACAAAGTACAGTATGGAAGATAAAAGTCCTGATTTGTCTTCACAAGACAAACCGACCCTTGGGGGCTACGCAGTTGAAGTGTTCTTTATCTTTAAAAGACCCGGTTTAGCTTTAAGAGATAAACCGGCCCTTGGGGGCTACAATACAATGAATGTACAGAATAAAGATGAAGATGTTTGGAAGATTACCTCATAGCGTTCCTTCATCAGATTCACCAAACCGGCCTCATAATCTCGGCTGGTGTAAAGCCTGTTCAAGAATCCGGAATGAAGATCCTGAGCAGAAAGGTTAACATAGCTTGACAAATCGGTCTTCCCTTTCCCCTTGCCCATAGCAGCAAATTCGTCCTGGGCAGTATGTTTTGATAATGCAACTGGATTGCCTGGGGCGGTATAAGCAGTGCGAGTGACAACAACATCATCATCTTTGGCTGGGCTCAGTGGATTGACATTATCTTTGGCTGGGCTTCGCGGATTGGCAGTAGGGTTTGGCGGATTGGCAGCAGGGCTTGGCGGATTAGCAGCTGAACTCAGTGGATCAGCAACTGGATTAGGAGGCGTGGCACGTGGACTTGATGTATCAACATGTGTAGCCGGGTCAGCCTCCGGCGGATTAGCATCAATAGCTGGGTCTTGCGGAGCAGAGTCATCTATGACAATATCAGGATTTTCACCAGCAGTCTCTAGGGTCTTCTCCGGATCAGCATCGTCAGTGGGGCCGCTGGTCTTGGCTTTCTTGCTCAATCGTGCCTTGGCACTACAACATGAAAATAAGGATTATTATGATAAATCGATGCATGAAGAAACAAACCAAAAAGCAGTATGCTTACCCAGCAACTATTTTAAGGGGAGGCAGCTGAGTGGTTGATGAACCGCCAGATGAATTGGAAGACACTTGATAATTCAGATCAGATGGATTGAGTGGGTATCGAAAGAAACCCTTCAAAGGATAAAGTTTTTCGGGAGAACAAGTAACCTCCGGACGACGCTTCCGGGTTGGTGTGTCCGGTAAACCGGAGGAGGTGACTTGCTTTTCCACTGTGTCGGGTTGTGCGATGCCCTTCAGGTTGCTGTGTCTTCAAAGAAAATTTTGGTTCCAAATAAGCAAGAGGGTGAGAGTATTTCACTTTCCGAACTACATGGCGAAATCTTTGAACCGACACAAGATCTGAATTGGAGGAAAGAGAGATTACCTCAACATGGTCCGCACGGCTGACCTCCGCATCATCCTGATAATAGTGATTGTTAATAAGATGTATGAAAAGGGAGCCAAGGGAGTCAAGTTCTACCTCTTGATCCGAATCTTCAACGTCTTCGGGCGGATCAGCAGTTTTGCCGGTCTTCTTCTTGGCTGCTCTCTTTATAACTTTGCTCTTTGGACGAGGAGCCCTTGCCGGTTTATCTGAAGCCTTCCTTTTCCGAAAAGAGCTATTGGCCTGTAAAATTAAACCGAGATTTGTTAGAACAATGTTAAAGCGGAGGCAGATCAAGAAAGCACAAAGTTAAAATCTTTACTGCTGGTGGTTTGTTGGCGGTGTAAAAGGGGGCCAGCCCGGTTTGGCTGCATGCGGCGATTGGTTCCTCTAACATCTTCTTCACCGATTTAGTGACTTCATCATCAGTCATTTCTATTTAATTAAACAGCTAAGGGTCCTTGGGGTCGCCGGTATACCCATGCATTAATCCGGAGCAGCGACTTAAGGGCAGGATGTGCCATTTAACCCAAGAGCGAATGAGATCAACACCAGTCAAACCGTTGGCCAAGAGAGCCCGGAGCTTGGCGAGTTGAGGTGCGTAAGTTGGCCGTTCTTTGGCAGTTAATCGTCGAGGTAACGGATGGTTGTTGCTAAGTCGGTGAGGGCGGTAACCCGGCAAGGGATTTTCTCCAGCAGGGGCAGTGTTCTGACAATAAAACCAAGTTTGGTTCTAGTCTTTGGGATGGCTGTGGTGTGATGCATGTGGGAAATCAACTTCCTTCCTCTTCTGGATTGATAACCCGCCAAGTTCCGTGTTAGGACCATCAGAAAACTCAGTTCAGCGGTTTGGATGGAAAAAGTCCAGGAAGAGCTCAACAGATGGTTCTTCTTGAAGGTAAACTTTACAAAATACTTGAAAGTTGCATATATTTGATACAGAATTTGGTCCAATATCTTGTGGATGGAGTTGAAAGCTCGCAAGGACATCCCGGAATTTTTTTGCTCTGGGAGGGCTGAAGCCCCGGTCTAGGTGCTGCATAAAAACAATAACTTCTCCATCTTGAGGCTCAGGAGGGCACTCAGGGCCAGGAACTCGCCAGTGAAGGACATTTTTTGAGGTTAAAGTGCCGGTTACAACGTATCCATTGATCTGTGTTTCCATAATCCGGGACGGAACCCAGTTGCAAGCGGTGAATTGCTTGGTCATCTTGGAAACAAACTGTAAAAGGAAAAACGAAGGCCAGTTTACGATGGATGGTTGATGTGTACTGATCAGTGTTAAACCGAGGAATTTGGTGAAGGCCTATATGTGAGTTAAACCGGAGTTTTATACTCAAGATAAGGTGGCGGTTTAAGTGAGGGCTAATGATATATGGCGGATTACCAACTACTAAAGATTTAAACCACGCTTAGGTGGAGGAGCCAGAGATGAAAGTCTAGTAAGTGTTGACAGAAATAGGTTTCACACAATGATGAAATTAATTTGGATCTACCATGCTTCAGTAAGAAAAAATTTCGCGACCTATAAAGGAGTTAAACAGGAAAGAGGAGTTCGTGCGTTCTATTAAGGATTCTGTACAAAGAAGGAAGATCTACTAGTACTAAAACTGGATGCGGAGCAACTACCGCACGAGATCTATGCTACAGATAGATCAAGGAAACTATGGCAGAAGCAAATATGAAGAACTGAGAAGAACACTTATGAACACGGATGAATGCAGAAACCCTAAGTACAGATCTCGGGTGGAGAGGAGGAAACTTACCAGATGTGCAGGGATAGCGGAAAAGAGCCGCAGGTTTCTGGTACGATCAGGTTGATGCAGCGGCCTTTGTCGATGCAGTGCTCGAAGGTTGAGGGCGGCGTCGGAGCTTCAGAGCTTAAGCGTCGCGAGGAGGAAGAAGAGGCATGGAAGGGGAAGAAAGAAAGGACCCCCCGAGCCTATTTATAAGGCAAATGGATAAGTGGCACGCGCGAGGATCTAGGAGCCTGAAGAGGCAAAAGTGGGTGCGGCTGCCGCCTCAATCTTCGGGATACCATTAATGAAGGGAATCTTTTTAATCTTTTTATATAGAGATGATGTCATGGTGATCCATTGTTGTGTCCAGAGGATGACGTCATGGTGGTTTAACAAATATTACAGGAGAAGACATCATGGCGGTTTATGAGAATATAAGGAGATGTTCACAGAATTTCTTTAAGTATTGAAGATTAACATGAACAGGTTCAAATCAATCTGGGGCCTAATGTTGGGGATCTAACTACTGAGTGTAAACCGGCCAGGAGGGCCCGGTTCACCCTCAACTATATTGAAGCCCACAAAGACCCGAAAAATGGCGTGTTACTAATGAAATTTAGAGGCCCAGAGCCCAAAGGCGGATCAGGGCCCATAGTGGTAAACCGCCATGCTTATGTAACTTGTGTTGTAAGTTAGGAAAGGAGAGACCGAGCCGGACACTTGAATGAGTCGGCCTCGGGACTCTGTAGACCGGCCGGGCGTCAACCTATGTATATAAAGGGACGACCCGGCGGCGGTTTAGGGACAAGAAACAACACCTCAAGACCTAGGCAAAGCGTATTCGCTCCCTGGTCATCGAAACCCAATCGATCCCATCACAACTAGACGTAGGCTTTTACCTTCATCGAAGGGGCCGAACTAGTATTAAACTCCCGTGTCCCTTGTCCGGTTTAACCCTGTCGGCGTTCTGGGAACAGGGGTACCCAGACTTGCCTGCCTACAGCCTGCGGCATGGCTCAAGGAGTGGCCCAGTACGGCCCATCTTCATCAGCACATGCTCAAGACCCTCGCGAGGGGCCAAGCCTCGCGGGGCGGACGACAGGAGGCTTCCTCAGGCATGGCCTCGTTAGGCTGGCTCGCGAGGAGGCGGAGAGATCAAGGCGGGGTACCTCATGAGGTGCTCGTGACGCAAGCCATGACGACCTAGGAAAGGCGGGCGCCGGCCTGCGCAGAGTCCTTGTTTCCTCTTTGGTGCAAAGAGGGCAAGCGCAGGCCAGGGTATCAATAAAAGGCAACCATTTCGGTGCAACAAGACCAAGACCAGCAGGACGGCAGAATGGAGGTCATCGTGGAGCCCAAGCCGGCGTCATCATCAGGGTCTTTGGCAGGCGAGGACCAACTTTAGTCAGGATAAGTGTACTAGATGTTCCCCTTCAAAATGGCCAATTGTTGGCACCCTTCCCGCTCAATATTTGGGAAGAGGCCCAGGGCATTCGCCTATAAATAGGACTAGCCACCCACAGGGTAGGGAGATCAGAAGAACAAGGGTAGAAAGACAGAGAGAGAGAGAGAGAGAGAGAGAGAGAAGCGACTGAACCCTCCTTAGCAGTTCATCGCACCAGCCAAGAATAGACCCTCGCGAGGCTGTTCTTCCCTTCTACTGTTCCTTGTCAGCCCCAGAGGCAATCCACCACACCACAAACTGGAGTAGGGTATTACACCACAATGGTGGCCTGAACCAGTATAAATCTCATGTCCCTTGTGTTGTTTTTCATGTAGTTTTAGATCATTGCGTGGCGGCGAGACATGGGTAGGCACGAGGTGTGATCTCTGCGTGCACCCCAGTGTTCGAACCTTGAGGGTCTACCGGAACCCAAAATTCGACATTTGGCGTGCCAGGTAGGGGTGTGCCGGAATCTGCCTTCCGTCGCCTCGTGTTTCGCCGCCTGTCCCATCCATGTCAGACGCTCGTCGCGCGCGCGCCGAGCGTCAGGCCGCTCTCGCCACTCGCATCGCCCAGACGGCCCCCGCTGGCAGGCGCCTTCGCCATTCCCCGTCACCTTCCGTCAACGCCGCCACCGGCCCGGCAGGGAACGAGCAGCAGGCATCATCCCTGCATCCTTCAGTGCGGCGAGAAGGCCGCACCGCCACCCCGTGGCTGACTCCAGCCTGCTCCTCGTCACACGCCCGTCGCGCTCCTGCGGACGCGCACGCCGCGTTGCTCCTGGCACGGGAGCTCCTGCACTACCGTCCCGTCGATGACCTCTACGACGAGTGGCTCACCCGCATCACCGTGCTCGTCAGCGCCGTTGGGGGCTCCCCTGCACCATCCCTCTCACTGCACCGCGCCCCGCCCTGCGCGGGCGACGAAGCTCTGGGGGCGCCTCAGCCGCCTCCCCATCAAGAAGGCGCCTTAGCCCCAAGGCGCGTGGCCCCTGGGCGGAACCCACTCCGTCCGACGCCAGCACAGCAAGAGAAGAGCTGCCAAGTGATCCCTTGTCCCCAAGAGGCCGCCCGTGTGCTCCCCGCACCGGCTCGGCACGAACGCGCTCCTGCTCCAGCGCATCAAGACCCCGCGCTGCACCTGGCGGTAGCGCATAGAGACCCGTAAGATCAAGCTCTCCGTCACCAAAGGGCTCCCACGGCGACTGCAGGCTGTCGTGCCTTCTGCGCCGAGCTGCGCAGTGTGGCTTGGCCGGGCAAGTTCAAGCCAGACCTGCCCCTGCGCTACGATGGCATAGCTGACCCTGCTGAGTTCCTCTAGCTCTACGAGCTGGGCATCGAAGCCGCCAACGGGGACGAGAAGGTCATGGCGAACTGGTTCCCCATGGCGCTCAAGGACGGCGCCCGCACCTGGCTCCTGAACCTGGCTCCTGGCACGATATCCTCCTGGGACGAGATGCGCACCCGATTCATCGCCAACTTCCAAGGCACCCGCGACCGGCCCCCGGCCATGAGAGACTTGCGCCGCATCAAGCAGCAGCCGGGAGAGACCCTGCAGAAGTTCATCCAACGTTTCAATAGCGCTCTCCTTAAGATCCCCAAGGTGTCTGAGGAGGCCATCATCTCAGCCTTCTCCGACAGCGTGCGCGATGTCAAGATGAAGGAGGAGCTCGCGATCCATGAGGACCGGTGCACCTCCCCTGGAGCTGTTCAATCTGGCGACCAAGTGCGCTAGGGCCGAGGAAGGGCGCCTTTCCCTCCTCGAGCTGCTAGCTGCTGACCTAGAAGATAAGAAGCCCAAGACCAAGGACGTGAAGTGCAAGGGGGCTGCCGTGCTTGCGGCAGAGCCGGACACCAAGTGAGGCAGGGATCAGCCTGAGTCATCCAAGGGCAGCCGATACTGCGTGTACCACACCCTCCACACCCACAACACCAACAAATGCCAAGAGCTCAGGGCCGTGCGAGACGTGTGTGCCGGACGACGCCCCGAGCGCAGCAACCGGGGCTATGGCCGAGGAGGAGGAAGAGGTGGAGGACGATGGGAAAACCGTGGCCCTCGCCAAGGGTGGCGTGACCGACCTCACGAGGACCGCTGGCAGGACCAGCCTCATGAGGGAGGTTGGAGGGACCCACCTCGTGAGAGGGGTTGCAGGGATCAACCTCGCGAGGATCGCCCACAAGGCAACGTGGGCCTCCCTCCTCAGCCACCACAGCCGAGGAGGAATGAAGACCATCACCAAGACGAGGGGGCTGGAGGCTTCCAGGAGCCGCGCACAATCACTTGCATCTTGGGCGGCGCTCAAGCCCCGGCTTCTCAGCGCATCTTCAAGCAGTTTGCTCACGAAGTGAATGTAGTCCTCCCCAAGCTTGAGGCCACACGCCCTCTCAGGTGGTCAGCGTGCGCTATCACATTCAACTCAGCGGATCAGCTCAAGTGCGCGGCCACAGCAGGAGTCGTCCCAATGCTTTGTTCCCCAATCATCAGCAATGTGCAAGCCACCAGGACCCTCATTGATGGCGGAGCAGGGCTCAATGTCCTATCCGTCGAGACGTTCAACAATCTCCAAGTGCCCTACAATCAGCTGCAGCCAACCAAGCCTTTCTTAGGAGTCACTGATGGTTCCATGGTCCCAATAGGGCAGGTCCGCCTTCCTGTTACCTTCAGGAAGCGCGACAACTACCGCACCGAGCTCATTGACTTCAATGTCGCTCACATCCGCCTGCCGTACAATGCAATCCTCGGGTACCCAGCCCTGGCCAAGTTCATGGTCATGACCAATCACGGCTACAATGTCCCCAAGATGCCAGGAAGCGGTGGAGTCATCACGGTGCCCTGTGAAGAGAGAGACGTTGTGTGCTCTCTGGAACGTGCTTTCCAAGCCGCATCAATTGAAAACCCAGATCACAGGAGCGGGAGGCTTCCCGAGGCTGCTCCTAAGAAGAAGAAGACATCGCCTGTTCCAACCCCTCGGGAGGCAGGCCCCTCAGGGTCCGCGCCTGTTTAGGGGACACCTCCTTCTGTCGCATAGGAAGGCGCGCCCGGCGCCCTCTTTGAGCAAGGCTCGGGGGCTCTCTCCTGGAGGGCCATCGACTTTGCAAAGATCACGAGGGAGGTGCTCGGGCACCACTTGGAAGCGTGCTTCAACGCACGTTTCCCTTAGGAAGGAGCAAGGCAAGGAGGGCCAAACCCTTAGGAATTCGTCAGTGAGATCATTCAGGAGCTGCAAGAGTCAAGAGTCATGAGTGGCAGCCATCACTTACCCGCTGTAGCTCCACATCCAGGCGAGGATGGTGGGCTGCATGTCTGCATCGACATACCAGGACTCAACCGAGCCGCCTCTCAGGAGCGCCTCTGGCCCTCACACGTGGGGCGCTGCGAAGGTCCACCCCATAGCTATGTTTGCATGCCTTACGGCCTGCCGAACACGACTGCTGTGCGTCAGCGCCTCATGAGGAGCATCTTGGAGGCTCAGGCGGTCAGGCATTCTGCAGTCCTGGCGGAGATGGAGATGGTCCGCGAGGAGCCGCCAGCGCCTCCGGAGCCTCCCGAGGCCCCTAGGCCTGAGGGCTCGTGAAGATCGTCTCCCGCAGCGCAAGCCGTCCGCTACTTTAGCATCCCTCCGTCTTCAGCATCATCAGGGGACATCCTTCGAGTTTCATTTTTAGCTGGGAGCGCCCCCCAGGGCTGCATCATTCCCAGGCCACGTGGGTCCGTCCCTGCGGCATGTATCCCTTTAGTTCATGTATTCAGCTTACTTTATCGGGGGCGCCCCTCGGGCTGCATCATCCCCAAAGTCGCTCGGGCCCGACCCAGCGGTGATTGTCTTTTTCTGCGTCTATCAAAATGGATTTGCTCCTTCATGATTAAAGTGCTTGACTTAATCGCCCGCTCGAATGACACCAACTGATGGAGCTGCTCCCTCACAGCATGACGCTTGCACATGGGTCCGTCCCTGCAACGTTGACAAACCTGTATGGCTAAGCTCTAGCCGCGGCAACCCTGCAGGGCGCCACCTCACCAAGCCTTCAGTGCCTCGTCACCTTCCTAGAGCAACCAGCAGCTGGCCGGCAATTGTAATGGCAAACCCTCGCTTTTCTCATGATGAACTCGCAGGATCGCTTTAAGGAGCAGCGTCGGGCGAGGCCTCCGCAGCGTCTCCTTCACTCTCGTCCACACGAACCGCTTGCATGTTAAAGGGGGGTACCTGAGCATCGCGACGCATGGGCTCTTACTGGCTCTCCAGCCCTCACCCTCTGGCCTTGTCCACGGCATCACGACCTGGCATACCAGCGACGGCTGAGCCCACTCGAGGGCCGGGACCTGACGACGTAGAGCACGAGGGGGAGCTAAGGCGAGAGGGAAGAGGCACATGGGGACCTCGCCAGGCGACTCCTCGGCTGTCGACGCGCGGGCCCGGCGCCGCGCCAAGGAGTGGTTTCTGACCCCCGAGATAAGTCATCCTCCGGAAACACTAGCTATCGCAGCACATACCTCACACCTAATGCAGTTCCGTTTTGGCGATGTCGCACTCCTTTCGCATTGAACGATAGCTGCTTGAGCGCTAAAGGGGACCTCCTGAGCATTGCGACTCAGGGGCTCTTACTGGACCCCGGGCCGCTCACCTCCTAGCCTTGACCACGGCATCGCGACCTGGCATACCAGCGACGACTGAAGCCTGCCTTGGGACCAGGACCTGTCATCGTAGAGCGTCAAGTCCTCGCGAGGTTCGAAAGGAGGAACTAAGCTAAGACGAGACGAGCATCCCTCACCACTTCATGATAAGGATCATATTAACAAATGGAACTACAAGCACCTTACAAACCCCCGTGGGGTGTGTTCGTCGATTCCTCGCAGGGAGCAAAAGGAGCAAATCCTAAAGAGTGCTAACTACGCGCGCCTCTGCAAGAGATGCCATCATCAACAGTGGGCCGCCAGCCACCGGCGCCAACCCCATACAGATCAGTGGCGACGGCGGCCTGACGAGCCCGCCCTGCTCCAAGAGCGACGTAAGCTCGGGGGCTCGTAGCTCTCGTCGCTCATCTCCGGGGTCGCGAGGAACTCGGCGGAGTTGCTGGATCCTCCGACACCTCCGCTGCCTGAGGAGCTGCTCGAGAAGCGGTTGACGAGCCTAGTCCTCGCCGCGGCAGGGCCCCGGCCGCCTTTCTCAGGGCAACACTCCAGCCGGCGTCCCTCCGCGTCGAAGACCTTGAAGAAAATCAGGGAGGCGCCGTCGTACTCGAGGTGGATTGCGAGGGCGCGACCCGTCCTGCAGACCGGGGCAATCTCGCCTCAGCCACGGGTCAGGTAGACCCTGCCCGGAGCGAGACCCTGACCTCCGCTTCGGTCACAGGGGTACTGCAGTCAGCATGTTGCAGCCAAAGCTTGATAGGCTCCCTCGGCGGGATCTCGAAGGAAAAGGAAGGAGGGAGGCAAATCCAGGACCGAGGAGGCATGGCAGCGTGAAGCACAAACTCGCGAGAAGAGCCCTCGGCATGAACTCCTGGAGGAACGACGTGCACCGCCGTGATCCGCCGGTGGCGACGGCGCCTCTGGCGATGCCGCTCGGCACTAGCGCCTTCAGGACCTTCGATCCGGGCGTACAAGGGCAGTGGGAATCCCGGTGGCGGCCGCTCGAACCATGGCCTCGACACCTCCTGCCAAGCACCCCCTTCCCCCTAGCAAGAGACGAGCCGTTTCTTCGGAGGAAGCGGGACAGGACCCTCTTGGAGGGGCTTCCCCTTCTCTTCAGCAGAAAACCGACGGATCGGTGCCATTGGCGTAGGGAGGAGCAAGGACGAAGAGGAAGACGAAGAGCAGCGGACTTGTCATATCGTGCAGTTACGGAGGCGTCATGGGTGAGCCAGGACGCCCACGTCCAATCAACCGCCACGCGGCGCCCAAGGCCGCAGGCTATTGGGGCCCGCGGCGCTTTGCACTTGCCTCTTCGCTTCTCTGCTAAGCCAAGTCCAAGCGCGCCTTGGGCTCGGGGGCTACTGTCGGCATTCTGGGAACGGGGGCACCCAGACTTGCCTGCCTGCGGCCTGCGGCGTGGCTCAAGGAGTGGCCCAGTACGGCCCATCTTCATTAGCACATGCTCAAGACCCTCGCGAGGGGCCAAGCCTCGCGGGGCGGACGACAGGAGGCTTCCTCAGGTACGGCCTCGTCAGGCTGGCTCGCAAGGAGGCGGAAAGATCAAGGCGGGGTACCTCCCGAGGTGCCCGTGATGCAAGCCATGATGACCAAGGCCAGGCAGGCGCCAGGCGGGCGCCGGCCTACGCAGAGTCCTTGTTTCCTCTTTGGTGCAGAGGGGGCAAGCGCAGGCCAGTGTATCAAGAAAAGGCAACCATTTCAGTGCAACAAGACCAAGACCAGCAGGACGGCAGAATGGAGGTCATCGTGGAGCCCAAGCCGGCGTCATCGTCCGGGTCTTTGGCAGGCGAGGACCAACTTTAGTCAGGATAAGTGTACTAGATGTTCCCCTTCAAAATGACCAATTGTTGGCGCCCTTCCCGCTCAATATTTGGGAAGAGGCCCGGGGCCTTCGCCTATAAATAGGACTAGCCACCCACAGGGTAGGGAGATCAGAAGAACAAGGTAGAAAGACAGAGAGAGAGAGAGAAGCGACTGGACTCTCCTTAGCAGTTCATCGCACCAGCCAAGAACAGACCCTCACGAGGCTGTTCTTCCCTTGTACTGTTCCTCGTCAGCCCAGAGGCAATCCACCACACCACAAACTGGAGTAGGGTATTACACCACAATGGTGGCCTGAACCAGTATAAATCTCGTGTCCCTTGTGTTGTTCTTCGTGTAGTTTTAGATCCCTGTGTGGCGGCGAGACATGGGTAGGCAGGAGGTGTGATCTCCGCGTGCACCCCAGTGTTCGAACCTTGAGGGTCTGCCGAAACCTGAAATTCGACAAACCCCTTCAAGCTAACCCGTCGCGATGGCTCTATGACTAAGTCCTTTCATGAGGACATCTGATGTGTTAATTCCATAACAAGCCCCCCTTTTAACGTGCAAGCTAATTGCATGGGAGAAGAAGGAGCCCATGGTACCGCCCGCTGTTGTCCTCGGGAGTTTCCTGCAAGTCAGCGGGGCACAGATTGCCATTATGATTGTCAGCCGACCACTGGTCGCTCTGTAAGAGAATGAAGGCACTGGGGGCCTGGCGAGGTGATGCGCGCAGGGCATGCCGCGGGTTAGAGCTCGACCGATCAGATTTATCGACATTGCAGGGATGGACCCAAGCACAAGCGTCATGCCAGCGTGAACAGCTCCCGTGGTAGGTGACAATCAAACAGGTGATAATCACAGATAGGTTAAGCATGGAAAGCAGACTAGCTTAGGTAAGTGCAAGAACGATACACGTCACTCGGTCAGACCCAAGCAGCTTGGGGATGATGCAGCTCGAGGGGCGCCCCCAATAGATTAAGCTAAAGACATAAAAGGATACATGCGGCAGGGACGGACCCACACGGCCTCGGAATGATGCAGCCCGAGGGGCACTCCCAGCTAAATAAACTTGGAAGATGTCACCTGGATCTGTTGTCGAAGGGGTGTTAAGGCAGCTGAAGACATGTGATGAAGGGGTTGCTCCTCACGAGCCACCGAGGCCCTGGGCCTCGGGAGGCCCTGTGGGGCCAGGCGGTTCCTTGAGGTTCGTCTCCATCTTCGCCAGGACTGCATGGTGCCTGGCCTCCTGAGCTGCCAGGACGCTCCGCTGGTTGCGCTGGAAGGCAGACGTCCTGCTCGGCAAGCCAAAAGGCATGCGAACATAGCTGTGAGGTGGGCCATCGCAGAGTCCCATGCGCGAAGGCCAGAAAAGCTCCTGAGATGCGGCCCTGTTGAGCCCTGGGACGTTGATGCAGATGCGCAACCCGCCATCCTCGCCTGTATGGGGGGCCGCGCTAGGTGAGCGGCGGTCGCCGCGCATGGCTCTTGCATCCTGCAGTTCCTGAGTGGTCTTGGCGATGAACTCCTGAGCGTCGGGTGCTCCTCGCCCGGTGTCCTCCTGAGAGAAACATGTTGTGAAGCACGCCTCCATGTGGTGCCCGAGCGCCTCCCTCGTGATGTTGGCAAGGTCGGAGGCCCTCCACAAGAGAGTCCCCGAGCACTGCCCGAGGAGGGCGTCGGGCGCGCCTTCCTATGTGAGGGAGGGAGGCGCCCCAGGTGCGGGCGCTGATCCTGACGTGGCTCCACTTGCGGTGCCGCTCTCCTGAGGCCCTGAGTGGAGCAGCTGCTCCTTCTTGGGGATGACCTCAGGAGGGTGCTGTGCTGCATTGCTGTGGGGGTCTTTGATTTACGCTTCTGGGAAAGCGCACTCGAGTCAGCACACCTGAAAGTGCGTTATACCGACTAGAGGGTGGGTGAATAGGCGGTTTTTATGAATTCTTTGCTGAGGAATTTGCTGGTGAGGAAATTCCTTAGCGAAGAACTACTTGCAGCGGAATAAGTACTCAGAAGTAAACATAACATAACACTAGCATAGTCATCGTGATGAAATGAAGACAAGCACAGAGTACAAAAAGCGTAAACACAGGATAGCACAGGATGAAGATGGACAGACTGAAGAAATTGAACTGAGGAAATTGAGAAAGTTTTCAGTCAAGGTCTTCAAACAGATATGAACAAGCACACAATAACTTAAATTAGGAAACGAAAGAGTTGAGGAAATAGAACCAATAAGCTTGGTGAAGACAATGATTTGGTAGACCAGTTCCAACTGCTGTCTCAGTTATACATCTGGTTGGAGCGGCTAGGTATTTAAACTGAGGACACACAGTCCCGGACACACAATCCTTGCCGTATCCTCCTTGAGCTAAGGTCACATAGACCTCTCCCAATCACTCGTGGTAAGTCTTCAGGTGACTTCCAAAACCTTCACAGACTAGGTCACTCGACGATCCACAATTCCTCTTGGATGCTCTAGACCATGACGCCTAATCGTCTGGAAGAAGCACAGTGTTTAAAGGTAACAAGCTTCGGATCCACGCAGGATCAATATCTTCAGTGATGCTCAATCACTTTGGGTTGTAGTTGTGTTGGGTTTGGGTTTTCCTCACTTGATGATTTTCGCTCAAAGTCCTCGGAGGATGGGATGCTCTCAAATGTCAAGTGTCAGTTTCTCTCAGAGCAGCCAACCAGCTAGTGGTTGTAGGGGGCAGCTATTTATAGCCTAGGGAGCAGCCTGACATGATAAGATATAAATGTCCTTCAATGATATGACCGTTAGGTGGGTAGATATTTTGGGACAGCTGGCGCATAGCATCGCAACTTTCGGAATTTTGAGTCTCAAATTCCTTAGGTCTATCATGTTCCTCACTGTGTAAGCAATCCGCACTGGCGAATTCCTAACTCCTCAGTCAGAAAAAATTCCTCAGAGACCAGAAGAATTTCGTCTCTGTCACTGAAGAATATGACTGAACTGTATGAGATTTCCTATGGCTTCACTCGAATGGATTGGTAGGTGTAGGATTTTGACTTGAGCATCACATGGAAATTTTTCCTTAGTATTTCCTCGACCCCCTTTAACAGTATGGTGTTTCCTATGACTCAAGAAAGAGAAAATGGAACTACGAAAACAAAAGTCTTCAAGCTTCATGTTCCTCGAATGATTGCCAAGTCTTCAAGGTCACACCAATTTCTTCACTTTCAAAGTTTTCGGAAAGTCTTCAGAAATCCAAAGTCTTTAGTCGAAGAACTTCATTTTTATGGGTCGACTTTCTCTGTAAATATCAAACTCCTCATAGACTTATAGACCTGTGTACACTCACAAACGCATCAGTCCCTTAACCTATAAGTCTTCAATACACCAAAATCACTAAGGGGCACTAGATGCACTTACAATCTCCCCCTTTTTGGTGATTGATGTCAATATAGGTTAAGTATTCAACGGGGATAAACATATGAAGTGTAAATACTGATATTGAGGAATTTGATTGCAAGATATAGAAGAACTCCCCCTGAAGATGTGCACAGTGAGGAATTTCCTTTCGAAGCAATGCACACTTGAAGAGTATAATCATGGAGATCTCCCCCTATATCTTGTAATTCATACACGCATTTGACATATAGTATGAAGAATTTGAAATGCATGATGAAATATGGTGACTGATGTAATTCAGTATGCGTGCATTAACATTAATGAGGAATAAGCATGCAGAAGAACTCACCAAAAGTATCAGGCCACCATAGAGTTTAGGTTAACAACTCGATCCAGCAAAGTCATCAAAAGAACGAGAGTTGTAACTTAGCAAAAAAACGCCCATATAAGATAGACCCGCTTGAAGACTAACTCAAATTTCTCCCCCTTTGTCATCGAATGACCAAAAGGGTTGAAAATGAGGACGAACGCCCCTGAAGAATATCATGATGATGGAGGAGCGCCAGCATTGTTGGGGTCTTGAGTCGATGTAGGGCCTGCCACAGTGTCATCCAAGTCTTCATACAAGTCCGTGTCGCGTGATGAAGAATATGAACTGGCGACCAAGGAAGGAACCTTGACCTTCTTGTATTTCTTCGGTGGAGGAGCAGACCATTCCAAATCTTCCTTGAAACCTATTTGCTTCAGATCTTCTTCACCATAGAGACGTGACTGAATAGCCCAGGTGTGGTCGAAGACTTCATGGAGGTAGTAATAGTTTTTCTTCACTACATTATGTGTAGCAGTCATGTTGTGAAGAACAGAGCCAAACTGATGCTTAACCCATTTGTGGTTTCGATCCACCTTTTGGTGAAGACTAAGAAGCAGCTCACGGGAAATCATCAGACAAGGAGCAGTGGCTTGAGGATTTGGCTTGGATGCATTGGCAGCAGAATCATGAGTGGCAAAGTCATCATTGGTGGAATAATATGCAGCTTTGCGGAACTGACCATCCAATGGACGAATGCCTTCATCAATAACAACTGGTGCCTTGCCCTTCTCATCAGCTGAGGAATATGTCCGCTTGAGGACTTCAATCGGGGGCAAGTAGCTGAGGTGATTCTGAAAGTCAGCTTTGTAGTTGAGTGAAGACCTTCTTTTGAGAAATCTCATGATCCAAGGAGCATAAGGCTTCAGCTCAAACGGAGAAAGAGCAACATTTGCCAGAGTCCTCATGAAGAAATCCTGATAATTGACAGGGATTCCATGCATGATGTTGAATACCATATTCTTCATGATGCCAACAATTTCCTCATTAGATGAGTCGTGGCCTTTGATATGACTCATAGTCTTCGTCAGAATGCGATAGACGGTTCTTGGCACATACAGCAATTCCTTCACGAGGAATTTGGTCCTTGGGGCTTGACTAGGCTTCAGAGGCTTCATGAGCACTTGCATGTAATGAGAAGTAAGTTCAGGTTCTTGGTACAGACAATGAGCACCTTCAGGTGGAGGACTGATTGGCAGGGTATGAAGTAATTCAGAGGCCAGTGCCTTGTAATGAGTGTTTTTGGTCATCCACTCCAACACCCAAGTGTTGATATCATCAGCATCACCTGTGATGTGCAGTGTGGCGTAGAACTGAAGAATAAGCTCTTCATTCCAATCAACTATGTGAGAGGAAAAGTTGAGCAGTCCTGCATCATGAAGCATACTGAGGACTTGAGAGAAGCAAGGCATTGATTCCATGTCCACGTGAGGAATATGCTCGTGGTTGAAGACTTTGTCCTTGTTGAAAAGCAGTGAAGAATAGAATTTGGCCTGGCTGGCAGTCTAGAAGCGCTTCCTTCTAAGACGAGCATTTTCATAAGGGTTGAATTCAGTGAAGAAAACATGTTCGCCGAAGAAGTCATCAGCCTTGAATTTCTTCTTCTTTGAGAAGGGATCCTTTGGCTTGGGTTGAGGAGTATCAGTCAATTGCATCACCACCTCAGGAATCACAATCTCAGGATCGACAGGCTGAGGAATTGGAGGTTCTTCTTCAACTGCAGCCTGGGTCTTCAATTCTTCATTTACAGTTTCATCAGCACTAGTGGCTAGAATTTCTTCATGGACAGATGGTGTTGCATGAGGTTCTTTAGATCCCATTTGTACTTCAGTAGCAGCAGGGGACTGAGGAATTGCTTGAAGTGGAGTGAACATCAGAGTGTTGGGGTGTTGACTTTCCTAAAAGTCATCATTCAGTACAGGTGTGGTACAACCAATGTCCACATCCTCATCTTATATTTCTTCAATGCCAGCATCTTCAGCAGTGAACTAAGGCATAGGCGAGGAGACAACTGGGGTTGAAGGGATAGCATCCACTTAGATTTCTTCATCCAACTGCTCTGGTGAAGTAGCAGAAGGATTCTCTTCATCGGATTCGCTTGGAATCACATATTCTTCACCAAAAGGAACAAGGTCCTTTGATGGCATGAATGAGACATGAACGTCATCAATTGGGTTGTTAATTGAGCTTGTCAAAGGCTTCATCTTCTTCGGAGCTGAAGAATCTGATGAAGTTGATGCCTTCCTCTTCTTCACAGCTGCACACTCTGCAGCCTTGGTCTTCTTCACATCTGATGGAGTTGCCCTGACTTCTTCATTTTCTTCAGGTGCACCACGAGTGGATGCCCTGGCAATTTCTTTAGTGGCTGGAATGCAGTCATCAATCCTGGTACTTTCATTTTCTTCAGCAGCCTGATTGTCATCAGCAGTGCTGGCATGTTCTTCAGTAGGCTGAGCAGATGCTTCAGCCGGAGTGACTTCAATATGCACAGGGGCAGCAGCACTTGAAGTGATTGTCTTCGTCAGCTTGACGAACCGGACCTTGGCGCCCTTCCAGTCAGCATAGTAGCGATTGAATTCATCACTCAGTTGCTTGATCTCAGCTTGTAAGACAACGAGTTGATCAGGGGTAAGAGTGAGGACATTGTCCTTTAGGTAGCGCTGTTTCTTGTACTGCGCTTTCTTCAGTCTTCTTCCTTCTTGAAGTTTCCACTTTTATTCTTCAATGAAGGCAGTCAACACATGACTTTGACCAGGAGTGAGGTTCATCCCCGGCAAAGGCGTGTTTGTGTCCTTGTGCCATAAATCAATGAAATCTAGGATCAACTTCGGATACAGTAACATTCGCACATTGCTGCCTTTGGCTCTAGCGGCCATGGCCTGTCTGTCTCTGATGATTTCGGCAAGTTCTTCATCATCAGCCTCATCATAAGAAGGCACTTGAAAGGCGACCTGCTTCTTGTGAGGACTTGGTCGAAGGCCTCATCCAGCAGTGGCCTTTTTCTTCAGCAGAGAGGGGCCAGTTGAGGAATTTCGTGTAGCTGAGGAACTTGTAGAAGCTCCCGAGGCAATTTGAGATGCCTGTAGTCCTTTGGCACGTGTCAAGATGCACAGGTGCAGAGGATTTAGTGGGAGCAGCTGAGGACTTTGTCGGAGGAACTGATGACTTTGAAGGAGGAGCAGATTTAGGAATTGGCTGTGAGGGCTTTGAAGAATCTGGCCGTGAGGGCATTGCTGAGGAACTTGGCCATGAGGGCATTGAGGTTGAAGCACTTGGCTTGTGAGCAGGCTTCTTAGCCATGGCCTTCTTTGGCTTGCTAGCAGAGGCCTCAGCAGCGGTAGTAGCAGCAGCAGAGTCTTCATTAAATTTCCTCACTGCTTCCTTTGCTTGTTTGGCCAGTTTGGCCTGGCGCTTTGCCCATTCATCAGGATAATACTCACCGCGCTTGAGGCTGGTGGGATCTGCCAATTGGCCAGGTGACAATGGAGGTCTTGGGCATGGAGGGTTGAGTGCAAATTTCTTCATATACTTGGGAGTGACATATCTATAGTCCCTCCATTCTCGTGCCCATCTCCTCTCAATCTTTTGAATGCGCACCTTGGCTGATTTGTATCTTCCTCAGGGGGTGTGAAATATCCAGCATAAATATCATCAGGGATCTCAAATGCTATGTTGACCTCAGGCCACTTTCCACTCTTCTGTGGCTTCTTACCGTCAGCCATTTTCTTCAGCTAAGGAATATGAACAACTGAAGTTTCTGAAGAGGTATGCAACTTTTCTTCGAGGAACGCTGCAAATGAGTTAAGTTTATGAGAACCTAGTGATTCAGCAGTGGTCATGAGTACCTGTGAACAGAGTATAGTTGCGAGGAATTTGGAGAGGTCATGTGCGTTCTTAGAAGGTTTTTCAAAAAGAATAAGTTTGAGGAATTTGACCAGATGAGTCTTGAAGAATTTCACTAAGCGTTCTTTGTCTTAGGTTCTAGAGTTGTATAGATTGAAAATCCACACAATTGAGGAATCTTGAAGAAAAATCATTGCTTAGAGAAATGAATCAAGAGCGGATGATATGAGAGGTGTTCAGTGTGTGAAGATTTGAAAAATAAACACCTTTGAAGATTTTCAAGAAAACATTTGAATCAAAGAGGGCAATAAAAGTAACTTTTAATTACCCTTGATGAAGAACACGACGAACTCGGAGGTGTAGATGTGAAGTTCGTCAGTTCAGATCTTCCACACCCTAACTCGGCAGAGGCAGATAGCTACGGCGGCAGCGGAGTGAAGAAATCCGCAACCGGCGCGAGTACGACGGTGATGACATCGAGGCAGTGAAGCTTTCCTCACCGACGACAATGAAGTAGCGGTGGCACTAGGGTTTGATAAGCTCGAGCGGGAGTGAGAACAAGCGGAGTAAAAACAAAGTGAGGAAGAGGAGGGGGTATTTATAGTGGGAGTGAAAAATTGTATGCCCGAAGAAATCGGCGAACGTGCCCCTGACCCTTCTCATTCGCTTGACATCTGTCACCCACGTACTGAGAGGTGGCGATCGTGTAAGATCATGGGTGAATAGATAAGTATTGTCGTGGGATGCGGAACGGTTTGAGCGGCAAAGCCGAAAATTTAGATAAGATAAGTTAAAAGTTTCGTTCGCAATTTCTTCAGCTGTCAAGGACACAGTGAAGATTTTGAACGAGTTTCAAATATAACGCACATGAAGAATTTGTGAAAAGATTGGATTGAGTTTAGCATAGAGGGGGAAGGGTCCGTTCACATTCAGTTAGCAGAAAAATCAACTTGAAGAATTAGCAATAAATGAATGTTGTAGAGGAAATAAACTCGTATATATATATATATATATATGTATGTATATATATATATATATATATATATATATATTCAAATGAAGAACAACGATGGAAAGAGTGAAGACAATGCGAAGTTGAAGAATTTGAAAAACTGAGGAATTTCAAAAATGAAGAAAAACTCAAATTGAAGATTTTGAACTTTGGTTGGTGGCGTAACCCACCGTATAAGAATGCTAATTTCAGACACCGCGTACAATTGTCGTAGGGCTCTGAGAATCAATTTCTTCATTAATTTCTTCACACGTAGAGGGTTAGTCTTCATTGATTGAAGAAAAAACGTTACTTTGTGTGTTGTGCACCTAAGTCATCAAGTCAGCATAAGTGTTAGGATGTGTGTTCTTTTCAGAGAACATTCGAAGATCCTAGGATATTTAGCTCACACCGCAACTTGCTAAATATCTTCTCATCCAAGGGCTTAGTGAAAATATCGGCCAGCTGGTCTTCAGTGCTTGCGTGGTCGATGGAGATGTCGCCCCTCAACACATGATCACAAAGAAAATGATGACGAATCTGGATGTGCTTTGTCTTCGAGTGCTGAACTGGGTTATGAGCAATCTTGATAGCGCTCTCATTGTCGCAGTAGAGAGGCACATTCTTCACATTGAGGCCATAGTCCTTGAGTGTTTGCTTCATCCAAAGTAATTGAGCACAGCATGATCCAGCAGCAATGTACTCAGCTTCTGCAGTGGATATTGAAACACAGTTCTGTTTCTTCGAGGACCAACAGACCAAAGATCGTCTGAGGAAATGGCATGTGCCTGATGTAGACTTGTGGTCCACACGATCACCAGCATAGTCAGAATCTGAATATCCAATGAGATCAAATGAAGAGCCCTTGGGATACCATAATCCAAGTGTTGGTGTGTGAGCTAGATATCGAAGAATATGCTTCACAGCCTTATGGTGTGATTCCTTCAGTGTAGCTTGAAATCGGGCACACATGCAAACACTAAGCATAATATCTGGCCTAGATGCACATAGGTACAATAAAGAGCCAATCATGGAGTGGTATACCTTTTGATCAAAGTCTTTACCATTTTCATCAGTGCATAGATGGCCATTTGTGGGCATTGGAATTTTGACCCCTTTTCAATCTTGCATGCCGAATTTCCTCAATACATCTTTGAGGTATTTCTCCTGAGATATGAATATGCCATTGCGCTGTTGACGAATTTGAAGACCTAAAAAGAATTTCAATTCTCCCATCATAGACATTTGATATTCTTCACTCATCATATAGGCAAATTCATCACTGTAACGTTGGTCAGTATAGCCAAAAATGATATCATCAACATAAATTTGGCACACAAACAATTCACCATCATAAGATTTAGTGAAAAGAGTTGGGTCAAGTGAACCGGGTTTGAAGCCTTTGTTCATGAGGAATTCCTTCAAAGTATCATACCACGCCCGAGGGGCCTGCTTGAGGCCATACAAGGCCTTATTGAGTCTGAAGACTTTGTCAGGATGCTTTGGATCTTCAAAACCTGGTGGTTGAGAAACATATACTTCTTCCTCAAGCTTACCATTGAGGAATGCACTTTTCACATCCATTTTTTGTAAGATAATATCATGATGGCTAGCATAAGCAAGTAATATGTGAATAGCCTCAAGTCTAGCAACAGGTGCAAAAGTTTCATCGAAATCAATTCCTTCAACCTGTGTGTAGCCTTGAGCTACAAGTCGTGCCTTATTCCTCACCAAAAGGCCATTTTCATCTTGCTTGTTGCGGTAGATCCATTTTGTGCCAATGATGTTGTGCTTGCGAGGATTTGGACGTTTGACCAGTTCCCAGACGTTGTTGAGATCGAACTGATGTAATTCTTCTTGCATAGCTTGAATCCACTCAGGCTCCAGAAATGCTTCATCTACCTTAGTGGGCTCTGTGATAGAGACAAAATCAAAGTGCCCACAAAAGTTAGACAAATGTGAAGCTTTTGAGCGTGTGAGAGGACCTGGTGCTTCAATGTCATCGATGATCTTCTCGACTTGCACTTCATTTGCTTGCAATGCAAGGATGAGCGGGTTGTCTTTGAGGAATTTGATCCGCATTTTCTTCAGGAGCATTTTCCTCAGCACCATTTTCTTTAGGTGCCCCAGCTCAACGTTCTTCACGTTCTGGAATGAATTCTTCAGCACATTCTTCGGTAGGAATTACATCCTCAGTAGCCTTGAATTTGATAGATTCCTCATGTGCTGGTTCATCTAACACAGAAGGTAGGTGCTCTCTTTGTGAGCCATTAGTTTCATCAAACCGCAAATCTAAAGTTTCAACAACCTTGTGGAGAACGCTGTTGAAGACTTTGTAGGTGTGCGAGTCCTTTCTGTAACCAAGCATAAAACCCTCATGTGCTTTCGGTGCAAATTTAGAATTGTGATGAGGATCTCTAATCCAACATTTAGCGCCGAAGACTTTGAAGTAAGTCACATTGGGTTTCTTGTCGGTGAGGAGTTCATAAGCAGTCTTCTTGAAGAATTTGTGAAGATATACTCTGTTGATGATGTGGCACACAGTATCAATTGCCTCAATCCAGAAACGACGAGGTGTCTTGTATTCATCAAGCATAGTGCGAGCCATCTCAACAAGAGTTCTGTTCTTGCGCTCCACGACGTCATTCTGCTGAGGAGTATAAGGATTAGATAACTCATGAGTAATACCAAGTTCATCAAGATAGTCATCAGGACCAGAATTCTTGAACTCGGTCCCATTGTCACTTCTGATGTGCTTGATCTTCACACCAAAGTTGGTTGAAGCCCTCAAGGAAAATCGTGTGAAGACTTCCTGCACCTCATGTTTGTAAGTAACAATGTGCACCCATGTGTAACGAGAACAATCATCAACAATAACAAAGCCATATAGAGATGCGTCATTTGTAACAGTAGAATAATGATTAGGACCAAAGAGATCCATGTGAAGCAATTCAAATGGTCGAGTGGTAGTCATGATAGTCTTCACTGGATGCTTGGCCTTTGTCATCTTTCCAGCTTCACAGGCTCCGCATTAGTGATCCTTGAGGAATTTGACATTCTTATTGCCAATGACATGCTTCTTCTTCGCAAGCGTGTGCAAATTCCTCATGCCAGCATGACCAAGTCGTCGATGCCATAGCCAGCCTTCTGAAGCTTTTGCAAGTAGGCATACGGCCGGTTGTGATCTTGTAGAGAAATCAACAATGTACAAGTCTCCTCTCCTAAAGGCTTCGAAGACTTTGGAATTGCCAGCTTCCATGATCACAACACAACGATATTTGCCAAAGACAACAATCATATCGAGATCACAAAGCATCGAGACAGACATGAGGTTGTATCCTAAGGACTCGACAAGCATGACTTTGTCCATGTGTCGATCCTTTGAGATCGCAACCTTACCTAGACCCAATACCTGTCTTTTGCCTTTGTCAGCGAAGATGATATGCTTCAGATGCGATGGTGATAAAGGAGCATCCATCAATAGATTCTTGTCACCAGTCATGTGATTCGTACATCCACTATCGAGGACCTACTCATTGGCTTTGGGTTGATCATCCTGCAGATGAATTAGTGCAACTTACGAACTCATATACTTCATCGGTGAAGAATATGACATCAATATCATCAGATCAATTTCATCAAGCAATAGAACAGATAAAATAGTATGAGGACGTGAGAAATGAAGGTTCATTTCTTCATGATTAGCCAGCGTCCTTTCAGGCAATGTTCAGGTCTCCAGCAAATTCTCCAGACGTTTTGAGCATGTCTCGAGACCTGACCCTGCATAAGAGATTAGTTCTTTGTCTTCACCACCCACATCTGAAGGGGTGGCAAAGAATTCATCACTCTACGAGCACCATATGAGAAAGGTGGCATAGAAGCCAGTCCACTTTGTTTCACATAAGAGGGGTTAGGATAAGCATATGAATAAGCAGAGAAATTCTTCGAGGACTTATGAACATAATGATTAGAAGAATAATGCTCATATTCATAGCCCTTAGCTCTACCCTGCGAAATAGAAGGGTTAACACGATGGTGAACATATGAGGACTTTGATCCTTTTGAGGAATTTGATCCACGTGAGGAATTTGGTCCGTATGAGGACTTGGATCCATATGAAGAATTTGGTCCATATGAAGAATTTGATCTGGAGTTCCCATTCTTCACAGGTGGCGTCATGAGGACATTCACCGGAAGACTTTCAAGGCAACTTTTGGGAACCCAGATTTTCTTCATAGGGGAACCGTTCCTGCAGTTAGTGCCAACATATCTAGCAAATACTTCACCATTCTGATTTTTGAACAGTTCATAGTTGGAGTCAAATGACTCATTAGAAGAATGTGGAGATTCACATGTAAAGCCGGATAAATTGGATGGATCAACTGGAGGTCCCTTTGCAGCAACCCATGAGGTTTTGGGGTACTGCTCAGGCTTCCAATATGTTCCATCAGCCTTGAGTTTCGTCTCAGAGGAAATACCCTCTTTCCTAGGGTTCCTGTTGAGGATCTGCTTTTTAGGCACATCACAAAGAGTCTGATGCCCTTTGAGGCTTTTGTACATGCCTGTCGTGTACAATTCCTTCAGCCCTGCATCATCAGTGATACTAGCAATGTCCTCAGATGAGGAATTAGTGATAGCAGAGACAGATGAAGAATTTGTAGCATTAGAAGCATTTGAACATCCAGGTGAAGAATTAGCAGATTCACGTTCAATGCACTTCAAACATGGAGGAAAAAACTCTTCCTGAGTAGCGCTGATTTGTTGAGCAAGTAATGAATCGCGCTCCTTCTGAAGATCTTCATAAATCACCCTGAGCTTCTCAAGATCTTGCTTTCTTTGAAGAAATTCATAAGAAAGCTTCTCGTGATCAGATAAGAGCGTGTTATGATGACCTTGAAGGTTGTCAAACTTGGACTGAAGTCTCTGAAGATTTTCAGTCAAGGTTTTAGTGCGATCCATTTCTTCACCCAACATATCATCACTTTCTTCTAGCATGTTTTGAACCTTTTCAATAGCCTTTTGTTGTTTCACAGCAATCTTAGCAAGTTTAGAGTAGCTGGGCTTGAGGTTTTCATCAGATTCATCCTCACTACATTCAAAGGAGGGGTATTTAGTTACCTTGGCACCCACTGCCATGAAGCAATAGGTGGGAGCGTAGTCATCATTGCCTTCATAAGCCTTGTTGGTGAAGCCATTTTCTTCAGAGTTGAAGATAGACTTGCTAACGAATGCAGTAGCGAGAGCTAGGCTCGCCACACCAGACTCAGACTCCTCAAATGCCTCCTCGTCCTCATGTTCCTGAGATTCAGCCTCAGAGTCCATTTCGTTGCCAATGAATGCCCGAGCCTTCTTGGAGCTGCTCTTCTTGTGAGATGAAGACTTCAAGGATTTTGATGATGAAGAATTTGAAGATTTCTTCTTCTTCTTTGTGTCATCAGAACTGAAGTCCTTGTATTTCTTCTTCTTTGATTCCTTATCCCATTGAGGACAATCTTGAATGCAGTGACCAGGTTTCTTGCATTTGTGGCATAGCCTCTTCTTGTAGTCACTGGATGAGGAATCATTACTCCTTGAGGATTTTCCAAAACGACCACGTCTTGAGAACTTCTGAAATTTCTTCACGAGCAGTGCTAGTTCCTGGCTCAGTTCTTCAGGATCACTAAGGTTGCTAGCAGAGTCTTCATCTTTAGACTCAGAGACTACCTTGGCCTTCAGAGCACGTGGTCTGCCATAGCTCGAACCATAGAGATCTTTTTTCTTAGCAAGCTGGAACTCATGAGTATTTAGCCTCTCGAGGATATTAGCGGGATCAAGTGACTTGTAATCAGCACGTTCTTGAATCATCAGTGCCAGAGTATCAAATGAAGAATTGAGTGATATCAGCAATTTCTTCACCACCTCATGGTCGGTGATGTCAGTGGCACCAAGCGCTTGAAGCTCATTTGAGATGTCAGTGAGGCCATCGAAGGTTTGCTGAACATTTTCATTGTCGAGTCTTTTGAAGCGGTTGAAGAGATTGCAAAGAACGTCAACACGAGAGTCACGTTGAGTTGAGACTTGTCGGTGTCAAAACCGGCGGATCTCAGGTAGGGGGTCCCGAACTGTGCGTCTAGGCGGATGGTAACAGGAGACAAGGGACACGATGTTTTACCCAGGTTCGGGCCCTCTTGATGGAGGTAAAACCCTATGTCCTACTTGATTAATATTGATGATGTGTGTTACAAGAGTGGATCTACCACGAGATCAAGGAGGCTAAACCCTAGAAGCTAGCCTGTGGTATGATTGTTGTTCGTCCTATGGACTAAAGCCAACCGGTTTATATAGACACCGGAGAGGGCTAGGGTTACACAGAGTCGGTTACAATGGTAGGAAATCTACATATCCGTATCGCCAAGCTTGCCTTCCACGCCAAGGAAAGTCCCATCCGGACACGGGATGAAGTCTTCAATCTTGTATCTTCATAGTCTTGGAGTCCGGTCGATCATGATAGTTCGGCTATCCGGACACCCCCTAGTCCGGAACTCCCTCAGTAGCCCCTGAACCAGGCTTCAATGACGACGAGTCTGGCGCGCATGTTGTCTTCAGCATTGCAAGGCGGGTTCTTCCTCCGAATAATTTATAGAAGATTGTGAACACCATGATAGTGTCCGGCTCTGCAAAAATAAATTCCATGAACCACCATAGAGAGAATAATATTACACAAGTTCAATCTGCTGACGTATTTTGTGGCGTGACGTCACACCATTACCAAGCCTTTACTCGAATTGTTTTTATGGTTCCACCTCCGCGCGTTTAGCGAGGCGGTTTCCTTGGCACGTCTTGTCGAAGCAGAGATCGTTTTCCCCTTATTCCGGGATTCCCATCAATACGGATGTGGGTAACCCAACCGCGCCCATTGCCACGCCCCCTCCATCGAAGGCGGGTTCGGAACGGTCACGGGGACGGCTCTTGGTATTCTCCCTCTTTATAATGAGACCAAGGCCCGTTCTTTCCCTTCAATCCTCTATCAAATCCGCCCCTCGCCCCGAGTTCCAACACCCAGGGATCCATATTTGGGTACCTTCGATCTTCGACAATGTCCGGTCCCGACCTACGAGGCCGGTGGATGCCCTCCTCCGTCACGGAAGAGGACGTGCTAAAGCTAAGAGACGCCAGGTACTTAACCTACGAGATTTCGCATAGGTTGCCTGCCCGAGGGCAAGTTATTCCTACTCCCGAGCTTGGCGAGAGCGTCGTGTTCATGTCTCACCTCCGTCGGGGTTTAGGCTTCCCGACGGATCCCGTCGTGAGGGGCCTCATGTTTTACTATGGGTCGGAATTCCATGACTTGGCTCCGGAGTCTATCCTCCACATCTCATCATTCATTGTCGTCTGTGAAGCCTTCCTCCTCACTACCCCTCACTTTGGCTTGTGGCTCAAAACCTTCAACGTGGAGCCGAAGATGATTGAGGGGCGTCAGGCAGAGTGCAGCGGGGCGGTTATAAGTAAGAGGGCCGATGCTTCATGGCCTGAGGGCTCTTTTTAGGAGGAGCTTGGCTTGTGGCACCAGGAGTGGTTGTATATCACCGCTCCCAGGGGCAGCAGGAAGAGGCTGCCGCCCGTCTTCCGCTCGGGCCATCCACAGCGGCTGATGTCATGGGTTAACAAGGGGCGTGACTGGGGGCCGTCCAAGGACGTTCCCCTGTTGCAGGACCGGATTCGAGGCCTCCAAGAAAGGGAGATCAATCTGGCCGTAGTGGTACATGTTATGTTGATCCGGCGCCTACTGCCCTGCAAATGTTGCCCCCTCCGCCTGTGGGAATTTAATCCGAAGGGGCCACGAGCTCTTGAACACTTCATGGGTTTGACACCCGCGGAGATGTACGAACTGTTCTTCGGATCGCAAGAGATTTCCTGGCCTAAGGATGCTGGCCTAGGATACTGGCCTAAGCTGCAATCGCCCGGATACTCAAGTAAGTAGCCCTGCATCCGGACACATCGTTCATTTATTTACTGTGGGTTTGCCTTTTAACCAGCTATCCCTTGGACAGGAGTGGATAGCGCAAGCAAAACTGATACGGTGTCCGGCCCTCCTCCCTGAGACCATGCAGGATCCCGTGTTAATCAAAATGTTAGAGGTTGCACCTTCGAACGAGAGCGAAGAAGGGTACAGGGGATCTACCACCTCAGCCACGGAGGCTTTCAGTAAGGGAGGAATCGAGAGTCCCTCCTTCCAGGGGGAGAAGAGGACCGCTTCCGAAGACCCGAAGGCCAAGGCCTCAAAGCGGGGAAAGAAATCTGTACCGGAAGGTCCCGGGCCGGGAAGAGCCCCGGCCGAACTGTCTCCTCGTAGGAATAAGCCCTCTAGCGAGCCGTAAGTAGAAGGGGGAATTTTGTAATAGTGGACATCCCTGTTTAATTTCTAAGGGTAACCAAAGTTTTCACCTTGTAGTTCGGATCTCAGCCCATCTCAGCACAGCTCATCTTCGGGAGACCTTCGTCCGGAGATGATGGAGAGCGAAACGCCTCCATCTGCCGCCCCATCGTGCGGGGCGGACGACCCTGAGATGTCGTTGCGGAGGGTCTCCCTGAGTCCGGCGGGGCCAGAGAGTTCGGCACACATTGGAGTACGGCCGGTGGAGCTGCAGGATTTGCTTAAGAGGGCGTCCATCTCAGAAGATCACCGCACATTAATGGGTATGGTGATTGAGAGGATCTCGTCCGCCGAAAGCGGGTTGTGTGAGGCCATCGGAAGTTTGCTGACGGGATTTGAGGTACGCGAAAAAGACATACCTTTTGACAGTTTTGCACATGAAGTGCGCCCTGTATAGATAGTAGCCCCTGAGACTTGGTATGTTGTCGAAAGCGGCAGCGTGCCGAGGATCATAATCTCAGTTATAGATTGTCGCCTTTCCTATGCAAGTAGCGGAATGTTCGGTGGCCAGCCAGACTGATGGATTTGTCGAGCTGAAGAGGCAACTCGACGTTGCGGATGCGGACATCTCGCTGGTCAATAAACGACTCGATGAGTCACAAGGTATGTGGTTGCTCTGCGGTCGCCTAGTAAGGGAGATGACGCCCATTCCTTACAATTTGTATGCCAGATGCAGATAGTGCTACTGCTGTGGAAGGCCTTCAAGTAGAACTTGCTCGGGCCAAGGAGCAAGCCAGAAAAAGCGAGGCGGCTGCCTCGAAGGCAACGGAAGAGCTAGAAGCCGAGAAGGCTGCTCACTGCCGAAGCAGGGAGGAGATGGCCGGAATGGCCACAAAATTAAAAGTTGCTACCGACTGTCTGGAGGTTCTTGAAGGAGAACGCCGAGTGGAGCAAGAGGACCTGAAGAAGGCCGATGCCGAAGCCAAGGATGTCCGTAGTGCGATGCGGGCTATGAAGGAGGAACTGCGTCAGGTTGGAGACATTGTGGCTGGAAAGCCCTTTATGCTGCGTAGGAAGTTCACGGATCCGAAGTATGCTCAGCTGGGCCGATTGTACGGTGCGGAGGATCCTTATCTGGACTTGGCGGCGAGTGCGGCGGACGCAGTCGTGCACTTTCGGAGCCAGAAGGATCACGAAATGGAAGAGCTTTTCTGGTCTCAATTCCATAGTCTGGAGCGTCCACTTCCGTTGAGTGATCGGCTGGTTCAGTGGGCTGAGCTGAATAGATTGTCCGGACTTGCCATGACGGATGTAGTCGCTCATCTGTGGCCGAAAGGGCCCAAGCCGAAGAGTTATTTTAGCTTGTTGCAGCAATTCCTTGGGGCGGTGCCGCGTATTGGGGCGATGAAGCAGTCGACATGCATAGAAGGTGCACGGATGGCTCTCGCCCGTGGTAAGACATACTGGGCAGAGATGGATGCCACCGCTGTTGCATCCCGGGGTTCGGACAGAAGCCGATTCCCCACCGAGCACTATTTTGAGGAAGTCCTGCAGGGCGCTCGTTTAATAGAGTCACAGTGCTCGAAAGATGTTATGTTTGAATGACATGTATGATTTCTGAGATCAAGTTTATAATGCAATAGCTTTTTATACTTGTGCGTTCAAGTATTGAACTATCTCCTGTGCGGCCGTATATGTATGAATAACCTGAAAGTTGCAGTCTTTGGCTTCAGCCCCCACGCACATGGTGCGGGGGTGATTGCAAAAAGAAAAGCACTTTTTCACACTTAATCCAACATCTTGGTCCTTTTAGGGAGGTGATAGTGTAGCAAACTAGGCAACCGGACTATAATGCTTTATCACTTTCACTTAGCCATAGGAGCTCGAATGTGGAGCTACTATATAGCCCCTAGCGGCACCGCTCTTCTCCGAACATCGGGGCACGTATGTGCCTGACTGAGAAGCGGTCCTTCGTCAAAGCGGAGGAATTCTAAACATTCCAATGGTCGATCGAGTGGTTGACCAGTCTCTCGCTATATCATGACAGCCAGTTTTCGGCTTTCTCTACTGAGGTGCTCGCCCGGCCGAACCGGGGCACAATCGCAGTAGTTCTCCTGGTGCCGTGTTAGCCGATGATACGGAACATAAGGCAGCAAAACACAGGAGCCGGGCAAATCCAACATTTGACCAAAGACATGATTCGGAGCTGATGGATATAAGGCCTAACTCAAGACGCCGAACACTCCGTGAGGTGTTCGGTCTTTATGATACCGGGCAGAACAATGCCCTAAGCCCCTTGTGTCCAGGTACAAGCGGGAACTTCTGATGCGGCCGATGCCAAAACTCTAGCCTCCGCCTCGGCTATGGTGGGGAACCGGGGGATGTGTATCAACAAGAGACAGTAAGAAAGGTTTACGCAGGGTCTTAATCTGAAAAGAATCCTTGCAACGGGTCCCTGCTGCACGTCTGCGCCTGTGTCTCCGTTGTGCTGTATCCTGGACGGGTGTAGCACGTGCTTCATCTGAAAAAGAGAAGGACTTAGTTTCCAAGAAATATCATGCAGAAGTTGTATTAAAATAGAATAAAATGAGGAAAGTTGAGCTTTATTGGCTCTCATCATTTATACACGCGGTCCCTTATGAAGGGGGTATGCGGCTGGGAAGCCCCTTGTTTAGTTACGCCGGACTCGCCTAACCATGTCCGAGGTCTGAATGACCTATTTTTAGGGGCTTTGACCTGCAAGGTCTGATTAGTGTGTAGCTGTTGAAGCAGTCTCACATTCTCCGTGGTCGAGGAACACTCGGAGTTACTTTTTAATGAAATTATGCCACGTTGACCGGGCATTCTTAAGCATAAAAAATGCGTAATGTGGTATTGCATTAGGGCTGGCGATAGCTGCGCGCCCCAATAGTGCTTAAGGGCTACTGTTTGAATGGGGCGATGGAGAGTGAGCTTTTCGCGACGGAGGTTGTCGGATGAACCGAACACAACCTCTGGTGGTACAGAGCCTGTATAATTGGCTTAAAGGCCTGGCGTCACTCCTTTGAAGGAAGTGTTGCTACGACGAATTTTGGTAGGGTCTATCCCCATTCTGCGGGCGGTGTCCTGGTATTGCAGGTGCCGCGCTGTCTTTTCGTGTTATCACATGAAGTGAGTTCACTGTTTTGACTTCTGGTTTCCGGAGTGCTGCTTTTGGGTTTCGTCACTTTCGCTTGGTGTGTCGTGCCCCTTGTGTCGGCATTAAGTCGGCCGGACTGTTTGAAGACCCAACAATCTCTGTGGGTATGGTTTGCAGGCTTCCCAGAGGTACCATGTATTTGACATAGTCTGTCCAGAATCTTGTTTAGGTTGGATAGCTCGTCACTGCTGTCCTTGAGGGGAAGTGTTTTGTTGTTCGGGCGAGAGCTTTTGAATCCGGCGTTGACCGCCGTACTATTCGGGCCATTTTCCTTATTCCGACGCTGATCTTTTCTGTGTCGTGATTTCTCATTTCCATCCCTAACTTCGGATGTACTCGGGTCGCTGGTGCTGCATCTAGCCAGCCAGCTGTCTTCCCCCGCGCAAAAGCGGGTCATGAGGCTTGTTAGTGCGGCCATTTTTGTTGGTTTTTCCTGGCCGAGGTGTCTGGCAAGCCATTCGTCTCGAACATTGTGTTTAAAGGCTGCTAAGGCTTCAGCGTCCGGACAGTCTACTATTTGGTTCTTTTTAGTGAGGAACCTGTTCCAGAATTTGCGTGCTGACTCTCCGGGCTGTTGAGTTATGTGACGTAAATCGTCTGCATCCGGAGGGCGGACATAGGTCCCCTGAAAGTTTGCTCGAAACGCATCCTCAAGCTCTTCCCAACTTCCAATGGTATTTTCTGGGAGGCTTTTAAGCCAATGCCGAGCTGGCCCTTTGAGCATGAGGGGTAGGTATTTTATGGCATGGAGATCGTCTCCTCTGGCCATATGTATGTGTAGGATGTAATCCTCAATCCAGACTCCGGGGTTTGTTGTTCTGTCATATGCTTCTATGTTTACGGGTTTGAATCCCGCTAGAAATCCATGATCCAGTACCTCGTCGGTGAAACATAGTGGGTGTGCGGCGCCCCTGTATTTGGGTGTGCCGTTGTCTTTGAATGCTCGGCGGGTTATGTTGCTTCCTGGAGTCTTCTTTTTTGGCCCATAAATAGATCTGACTGGGTCGTCCTTTTTCCGAGGATCTTTATGCTGACCGTGTGCCGCCTTGTGTGCGGCGCCCCTTGTTGCTCTTGGCCTGTCATCTGGCCGTCTATCCGGCCAGGCGGCTTCTTTCTTTTTTGACTGCGGGGGCTCTAAGGCCTCCTCGTCAAATTCGGGCAACAGCTTGCGCTTCGGGTAGCTCTTTGTCTGGTGACTAGCGCCATGTTAATCTGTGCTGTTGAGTACTTTTCTCCATCTCATTCTGAGTGCGTCCTCCACTGTTTTGAGCTTCCGCTTTTGCTTCTTCAAACTTCTTGCAGTGGCGACGAGCCTTTTATGAAGATTCATATGCTCTGGTGATGTGAAATCATCTTCGCCGGGGATGGGTTGCTTGTCCAGTTCATGTCCGGCTGGCTGCTTGTTGACATGTGCGTCGTCCACTGCTTCGCCCTGCTCTATGGCCGGGTCCGTATGGGTGCCATTTTTATCGATGCCGGTCTTCGGGCGGCGCTTGCATCACCGATTTGGTTGTTTGTTGGGGGAGTTGTCCTTCGCCACGTCCCCTTTTTCCTCATTATCGCTTCCTTTTGGTGTATCCACCATGTATACATCATGAGTTGGGGTGGCTTTCCCGTGCCTGGTAGGTGCTGGTTCTTGCTCGTCTCCGGCATCGTCGTCCATACCGTCGATGTCTTCGGAGTCATAGTTTAGCATGTCGGTTAGATCGTCGACAGCGGCTACCAAGTGGGTGGTGGGTGGGCTTTGAATTTCTTCGTCGTCCGCATCCCAACCATCCTGACCGCAGTCCGGCCAGGGCTCTCCTGATAACGAGAGATACTTTAGCGACCTCAAGATGTCGCCAAAAGGTGAGAGTTGAAAGATGTCCGCAGCGGTGAACTCCATGATCGGCGCCCAATCGGATTCGATCGGAGGGGGCGCGGGAGGTTCGGAGTCCGGCAAGGAGTCCGGCGCCTCGGAGTCACGAGCTTTATGAGGGACAAGGTCAGTGTTCGGCTCTATCGCCGTAGAGGTTGCAGCCCCCGAGGCGGTGTCTAGCCATCCGTCCTCGATGTGCGCAGCCGGCTCCGAATTGAAGATCGAAGCGGGTTCGAGTGCGGCCTCCAGGGTATTGTCCGGCTGCAGAGCTAAATCATGCTCGCCGTGACAGTGCGGCACGCTCGGCTGTGGCTCGAATCCATCGAGGATCAAGTCCCCGCGGATGTCAGCCATGAAGTTCAAACTTCCAAATCTGAAGTAACGGCTAGGGGCGTAGCTTTCGATCTGCTCCAGATGACCAAGCGAATTGGCCCGCAGTGCGAAGCCGCCGAATACGAAGATCGGTCCCGGGAGAAAGGTCTCACCCTGGACTACGTCGTTGATGATGGTCGAAGAAGCCATCGAGCCTATCGGTGACGACATAGAGGAACTCTCAATGAAAGCACCAATGTCAGTGTCAAAACCGGCGGATCTCGGGTAGGGGGTCCCGAACTGTGCGTCTAGGCGGGTGGTAACAGGAGACAAGGGACACGATGTTTTACCCAGGTTCGGGCCCTCTTGATGGAGGTAAAACCCTACGTCCTGCTTGATTAATATTGATGATGTGTGTTACAAGAGTGGATCTACCACGAGATCAAGGAGGCTAAACCCTAGAAGCTAGCCTGTGGTATGATTGTTGTTCGTCCTATGGACTAAATCCATCCGGTTTATATAGACACCGGAGAGGGCTAGGGTTACACAGAGTCGGTTACAACGGTAGGAAATCTACATATCCGTATCGCCAAGCTTGCCTTCCACGCCAAGGAAAGTCCCATCCGGACACGGGACATAGTCTTCAATCTTGTATCTTCATAGTCTTGGAGTCCGGCCGATCATGATAGTTCAGCTATCCGGACACCCCCTAGTCCGGAACTCCCTCAAGACTCCTTCATTCACTTTGGATAGCCTATCCCAGATAAGCTTAGGAGTTTCCAAAGCACTCACTCTTCCATAGTGCCCTTTGCTTAGATGGCCACATATGATATTCTTCGCTTGAGAATCAATTTGCTTGAATCTCTTCACATCAGTAGCGTTCAGAGAAGGTGTGACTGAGGGAACACTATTTTCCACAAAATACCAGAGATCGTTATCAATTGCCTCAAGATGCATTCGCATCTTATTCTTCTAGTAGGGGTAGTCCGTTCCATCGAAGGTAGGACACCCAGCAGAGACCTTGATCATACCTGCGGTCGACATAACTAAAACTCTAGGCGGTTAAACAAAAATCACACAAAACAAGGGAGTACCTTGCTTTGATACCAATTAAAAGTGCGTTATATCGACTAGAGGGGGGTGACTAGGCGATTTTTATGAATTCTTTCCTAAGGAATTTGCTGGTGAGGAAATTCCTTAGCGAAGAACTACTTGCGGCGGAATAAGTACTCAGAAGTAAACATAACAGAACACTAGCATAGTCATCATGATGAAATCAAGACAAGCACAGAGTACAGAAAGCGTAAACACAGGATAGCACAGGATGAAGACGGACAGACTGAAGACATTGATGTGAGGAAATTGAGAAAGTCTTCAGTCAAGGTCTTCAAACAGATATGAACATGCACACAATAACTTAAATGAGGAAATGAAAGAGTTGAGGAAATAGAACCGGTAAGCTTGGTGAAGACAATGATTTGGTAGACCAGTTCCAACTGTCGTCTCAGTTGTACGCCTGGTTGGAGCGGCTAGGTATTTAACCTGAGGACACACAGTCCTGGACACACAGTCCTCATCGTATTCTCCTTGAGCTAAGGTCACACAGACCTTGCCAATCACTCGTGGTAAGTCTTCAGTTGACTTCCAAACCATCACAGACTAGGTCACTCGGCGATCCACAATTCCTCTTGGATGCTCTAGACCATGACGCCTAACCGTCTGGAAGAAGCACAGTCTTCAAAGGTAACAAGCGTTGGATCCACGCAGGATCAATCTCTTCAGTGATGCTCAATCACTTTGGGTTGTAGGTGTGTTGGGTTTGGGTTTTTCTCACTTGATGATTTTCGCTCAAAGTCCTCGGAGGATGGGAGGCTCTCAAATGACAAGTGTCAGTTTCTCTCGGAGCAGCCAACCAGCTAGTGGTTGTAGGGGGCGGCTATTTATAGCCTAGGGAGCAGGCCGACATGATAAGACATAAATGCCCTTCAATGATATGACCGTTAGGTGGGTAGATATTTTGGGACAGCTGGCGCATAGCACAGCTACGGTCGGAATTTTGACTGTCAAATTCCTCAGGGCTATCATGTTCCTCACTGTGTAGGCAATATGCACTAGTGAATTCCTAACTCCTCAGTTAGAACAAATTCCTCAAAGACCAGAAGAACTTCGTCTCTATCACTGAAGAATATGACTGAACTGTATGAGGATTCCAATGGCTTCACTCAAAGGGATTGGTCAGTGTGTGATTTTGAGTTGAGCATCACATGGAAAAAAATTCCTTAGTATTTCCTAGACCCCCTTTAATAGTACGGTGTTTCCTATGACTCAAGAAAGAGAAAATGAAACTAGAAAAACAAAAGTCTTCACGCTTCATGTTCCTCGAATGATTGCCAAGTCTTCATGGTCACACCAATTTCTTAACTTTCAAAGTCTTTAGAAAGTCTTCAGAAATCCAAAGTCTTCAATCGAAGAACTTCATTTTAGGGGTTGACTTTCTCTATAAATATCAAACTCCTCATAGACTTATAGACCTGTGTACACTCACAAACGCATCAGTCCCTTAACCTATAAGTCTTCAATACACCAAAATCACTAAGGGGCACTAGATGCACTTACAACACCACATCTCTTTCTTCGCAGGGGACTGGGATGATCCTGCCACTTCCTGGCATCTTGAGGACGTTGTAGGCGTGGTGTGTCACCACCATGAACTTGGCCAGGGTCGGATACCCGAGGATGGCATTGTATGGCAGACGAATGTGGGTGACGTCGAAGTCGATGAGCTCGGTGGGGTAGTTGTTGCGCTGTCCAAAGGTGACAGGGAGGCGGACCTGCCTTATCGGCGTGGTGGAACCGTCGGTCACTCCTGAGAAGGGCTTGGTAGGCTGAAGCTGATCGTAGAGCACTTGAAGGCTGTCGAATGCCTCGATGGACAGGACGTTAAGCCTTGCGCCACCTTTGATGAGGGTCTTGGTGACTTGTACGTTGCTGATGACGGGTGAGCAAAGCATCGGGAGGGCGCCAACGGTAGCCGCGCACTTGAGCTGATCTGCCGAACTGAAGGTGATGGCGCACTTGGACCACCTAAGCGGGCGTGTGGCCTCGAGCTTGGGGAGGACTATGTTCACCTTGTGAGCAAACTTCTTGAAGATTCACTGAGAGGCTGGGGCTTGAGCTCCGCCCAAGATGCAGGCAATAGCTTGCGGCTCCTGGAATCGCCCAGCCACCTCGTCCTGATGGTGGTCGTTGTTCCTTCTTGGTGGTGGCGGCAGCGGAGGAAGACCGGCATTGCCCTGAGGATGGTCCTCGCGAGGTTTGATCCCTCCAGGCGCCTTCGCGAGGCTGATCTTGCCAGCGGTCCTCCCGAGGCCGGTCACACCACTCCTGGCGAGGTCCACGGTCATCCCAGCGTCCTCCGCCATGTCCTCCTCCTCGGCCATAGCCCCGGTCGTTGCACTCGGGGCGTCGACTGAGGCGTCCATCTTGAATGGCCCTGAGCTCTTGAGAGTCGTTGGTATTGTGGCTGTGAACGTTGTGGAAGGCGCAAAATGGCTGGCTGCTCTTGGATTACTCAGGAATGTCCCGGCCGCGCTTCGTGTCTGGCTCCGCCGCGAGTATAGCCACTCCCTTGGGCTTCACGTCCATGGTCTTGTCTTTCTTCTCCTCCAGGTCGGTAGCTGGGAGCTCGAGGAGGGAAAGGCGCCCTTCCTCAACTCTTGTTCACTTGGTCACCAGGTTGAACAACTCCAAGGACGTGCATAGCTTCTCGTGGATGGCGAGCTCCTCCTTCATCTTGACGTCGCGGACGCCATCAGAAAATGCGGAGATGATGGCCTCGTCCGTCACCTTGGGGATCTTGAGGCGAACGTTGTTGAAGCGCTGGAAGTACTTCTGGAGGGTCTCTCCTGGCTGCTGCTTGACGCGGCGCAGGTCACCCGCGATCGGAGGGCGGTCGCGAGTGCCCTGGAAGTTGGCGACGAAGTGGTCGCGCATCTCGTTCCAGGAGGAGATGGAGCCTGGAGGCAGGTTCAGGAGCCACGAACGAGCGCATCCTTGAGAGCCATGGGGAACTAGTTCGCCATGACTTTTTCGTCGCCGTTGGCCGCCTTGATGCTCAGCTCGTAGAGTTGCAGGAACTCCGTGGGGTTGGGGGTGCCGTTGTAGCGAGGAGGCAGGTCTGGCTTGAACTTGCCCGGACATGCGACACTACGCAGCTCAGGGGTGAAGGCGCGACAGCCTGCGGTGGCCACCGGGACCCGTTGCTGAGGTGGAGCCTGCCCTTGATGTTTGTGCACTGCCACCGCAGGCGGCGCACGGTCTTGTCGTAGTGGTGCTGGGAGCGCGGGAGCGTTTTCTTGCGGACGAGGAACTTCTTGCCAACTTCCTTCTTCACACACGGGCGCCCGACGCAGTGGGTCGCGCCGAGGGGCCGCAGGCCTTGGTGCCAGGACGCCATCTTGGTGCGGAGGTGGTGGTGCTGGCGGAGGGCGAGGCAGTGAGAGAGATGGCGCAGGGGAGCCTCATGTGGCACTGACTAGCTCGGCGATGCAGTCCAGCCAGTCCTTGTAGACGTCGTCGACGGGGCGGTAGCGCAGGAGTTCGCGTGCCATGCACAACGCAGCTTGCGCGTCCGTGGGAGCGCGACGAGCGTGAGACGACGAGCCGGCCGGGGTCAGCGACAAAGTGGCGGTGCGGCCATCCTGCCGCACTGAGGGGTGCAGCGAGGACGCTTGCTGCTCGTTTCCCGCCGGGCCGGTGGCGGCGTTGGTGGCAGGTGACGGAGAACGATGGGAGACCCGCCGACGGGAGCCATCTGAGCAACGCGGGCGGCGATGGCGGCCCGGCGCTCAGCGCGAGCTCGGCGAGCATCCTCCATGGATGCGACGAAGCGATGGGACGCGGATCGACGGAAGGAAAGCTTCGGCGCACCCCTACCTGGCGCTCCAAATGTCGGATTTCGGGTTCCGGCAAAACCCTTGAGGTTCGAATACTAGGGTGCACACGAAGATCTCCCCCTACCTAATCACACCCTTAGCCTCACCGCGATCTCAAAGCCTAGCTCGGCGAACTCGCAACACAAGAGACACGAGATTTACACTGGTTCGGGCCACCGTTGTGGTGTAATACCGTACTCCAGTGTGGTGTGGTGGATTGCCTCTTGGGCTGAGGATGAATAGTACAAGGGGAAGAACAGCCTCCTGAGGAGAGGTGTTCTTGTGCTTGGTTGGTGTGAGGATGGAGTGGATCCAGTCCAAGATGAGTTTGTGTGGGTGAGGATGATCTGAATCAGTTGCCTCCTATTGTGGTGGCTAGTCCTATTTATAGAGGCCTTGGTCCTCGTCCCAAATATTGAGCGGGAAGGGATGCCACACCGGCCAATTTGAAGGGGGACAACTAGTACAAGCTATCCTGACTAAAGGTGGTCTACGCCTGCCAAAGGCTCTGGTGGTGACGTTGTTTTGGATTCCACGATGACCTCCGTCTCGTCGTCCTGCTGGTCTTGGTCTTGTTGCACCGATATGGAAACCTTTGCTTGATGCCTCGGTACACCTCGCCTGCGCTTGCCTCCTTAGCACCAAAGAGGAAGCAAGAACATTGTGCACGCTGGCGCCCGCCTGGCGCACGCCTGGCCTTGGTCGTCATGGCTTACGTCATTGGAACCTCGCAAGGTTCGCCTTGCCTTGATCTCTCCACCCCTCGCGAGCTAGCCTGGTGAGGCTGCCCCCGAGGAGGTCTCGTGTCGTCCGCCTCGCGAGGCTTGGCCCCTTGCGAGGGTCTTGAGTGTTTGTTGGTGAAGACGGGCCGTACTGGGCCGCTAGTGGAGCCACGCCGTAGGCCGCAGGCAGGCAAGTCTGGGGACCCCCGTTCCCAGAATGCCGACACTATGATGAGCCCAGATTCCGATAAATGGCTTGAGGCCATGAAATCTGAGATAGGATCCATGTATGAGAACAAACTATGGACTTTGATGGACTTTCCCGATGATTGGCAAGCCATTAAGAATAAATGGATCTTCAAGAAGAAGACATACGTTGATGGTAATGTCACCATCTACAAAGCTCGACTTGTCGCGGAAGGTTTTCGACAAGTTCAAGGGGTTGACTATGATGAGACCTTCTCAATCATAGCGATGCTCAAGTCAGTTTCAATCATGTTAGCACATTTTATAATTATGAAATCTGGCAAATGGACGTCAAAACTGCATTCCTTAATGGATTTCTTAAAGAAGAGTTGTATAGGATGCAACTAGAAGGTTTTGTCGATCCTAAAGGTGCTAACAAAGTGTGCAAGCCCCAGCGATCCATCTATTGACTGGTGCAAGCATCTCGGAGTTGGAATATATGCTTTGATAAGGTGATCAAATCATATGGTTTTATACATACTTATGATGAAGCCTGCATTTATTAGAAAGTGAGTGGGAGCTCTGTAGCATTTTTGATATTATATGTGGATGACATATTATTGATCAAAAATGATATAGAATTTCTGGATAGCATAAAAGGAAACTTGAATAAGAATTTTTCAATGAAAGACCTCGGTGAAGCTGCTTATATTTTGGGCATCAAGATCTAAAGGGATAGATCAAGACACTAAATAGGACTTTCACAAAGCACATACCTTGATAAAGTTTTGAAGAAGTTCAAAATGGATCAGTCAAAGAAAGGGTTCTTGCCTGTGTTACAAGGTGTGAAATTGAGTCAGACTCAAAGCCCGACCACTTAAGAAGATAGAGAGAAAATGAAAGTCATTCCCTATGCCTCAGCCATAGGTTCTATCATGTATGCTATACTATGTACCAGACCTGATGTGTGCCTTGCAACAAGTTTGGCAAGGAGGTACCAAAGTAATCCAGGAGTGGATCACTGGACAGCGGTCAAGAACATCCTGGAGTACCTGAAGAGGACTAAGGATATGTTTCTCATTTATGGAGGTGACAAAGAGCTTGTCATAAATGGTTACGTTGATGCTAGCTTCGAGACTAATCCGGATGACTCTAAGTCACAAACCCTACGTATTTATATTGAATGGTGGAGCTTTCAGTTGGTGCAGTTCCATGTAGAGCGTCGTGGCGGGATCTACGTGTGAAGCGGAGTACGTAGCTACTTCATAAGCAGCACATAAAGGAGTCTGGACGAAGGAGTTCATATTTGATCTGGGTGTAATACCCAGTGCATCGGGTCCAACGAAAATCATTTTTGACAACACTAGAGCAATTGCCTTGGCAAAGGAATCCAGGTTTCACAAGACAACCAAACACATCAAGAGACTTTTCAACTCCCTTCATGAAAAGGTCAAGGATGGAGACATAGAAGTTTGTGAAATACATACAGATCTGAATGTAGCAGACCCGTTGACTAAGCCTCTTCCGCGAGCAAAACAAGATCAGCACCAAGTTTATTGACTCTAGTGCAAGTGGGAGACTGAAGGAAATATGCCCTAGAGGCAATAATAAAGTTTTTATTTTATATTTCCTTATTCATGATAAAGGTTTATTATTCATGCTAGAATTGTATTGATCGGAAAGTGAAATACATGTGTGAATACATAAACAAATATTGTGTCCCTAATAAGCCTGTACTAGACTAGCTCGTTGATCAAACATGGTTAAGGTTTCCTAACCATAGACATGTGTTGTAATTTGATAACGGGATCACATCATTAGGAGAATGATGTGATGGCCAAGACATATCTATTAGCTTAGCATTTGATCGTTCAAGTTTATTGATATTTCTTTCTTAATGTCAAGTAAATATTCCTTCAACAATCAGATTATGTAACTCCCGGATACCGGAGGATGCCTTGCATGCTATCAAACGTCACAACATAACTGGGTGTCGGTGTACTAGAGTAGGGGTACCCTAGTATCCCGAACTTGTGCACGGGCAGTTGCAGCGCCGCACGGCAAGGCTTGCCGGACGACCGCCAGAGTCCTCCGTGGGTTCCTTTGGAGCCATTCAAGAACAAAGCATTCAAGACGAAGAGACAAGGCCCCGGCAAGAGGATCTTGCCGGGAAGAGACAAGGCCCCGGTAAGAGGAGCTTGCCGGGAAGGCCAACCACGGCACTTCAAGAAACTTGCCGCGATGCACCGCACGTCCCGGCAAGGTCCGGTGAGCGACAAGCTTCTGGACTCGACAAGACGACGACCCCGACAAGGTACTCACCGGGGGCCCGCTGCCACTCTGTACCCACGCTCCAGCGCACCCACCCGCGTGTCGCCATGAGGCTTCCTCAGGGGTGCGTGGCGGGAGCCTGTACAGCCAGGGGTACGCGGTGGCAAGCGGAGATGAAGAGAAGGCCATCGTGGCAAACGGTGGAGCAGTGTACTAGAGTAGGGGTACCCTAGTATCCCGAACTTGTGCACGGGCAGTTGCAGCGCCACGCGGCAAGGCTTGCCGGACGACCGCCAGAGTCCTTTGTAGGTTCCTTTTGAGCCATTCAAGAACAAAGCATTCAAGACGAAGAGACAAGGCCCCGGCAAGAGGATCTTGCCGGGAAGAGACAAGGCCCCGACAAGAGGAGCTTGCCGGGAAGGCCAACCACGGCACTTCAAGAAACTTGCCGCGATGCACCGCACGTCCCGGCAAGGTCCGGTGAGCGACAAGCTTCTGGACTCGACAAGACGACGACCCCGACAAGGTACTCGCCGGGGGCCCGCTGCCACTCTGTACCCACGCTCCAGCGCACCCACCTGCGTGTCGCCATGAGGCTTCCTCAGGGGCGCGTGGCGGGAGCCTGTGCAGCCAGGGGTACGCGGTGGCAAGCGAAGATGAAGAGAAGGCCATCGTGGCAAACGGTGGCGCTCCTAACGGTCCCTTTTTGCACTGTTTAGGCAACTCAGACGGGCATTCAATGACCTTGTCCCCTACCGTCAGAGTTAGGTAGGGTGCACTGTGTCCAGAGTAGCGGTAGCTGCACCTACCGCATCCTTTTCCATTTTTACCCTTCTAGTCTACGTTGCCACCTGTCGGTGACCCCTTGAAAGTATAAAAGGAGGCCCAAGCGCAACGTAGAAGGGGTTCGGCTCATTTGAAACATCAGGAACACTCTCACGCTCGGTCTGGCAGCGTCCATCGCTCCTGAGCAAGAATTCAATACACACAAACAAGCAGCAGTAGGGTTTTACGCATCCGTGCGGCCCGAAGTTGGGTAAAACTGCTCGCGTGTACTGCCTCGATCCGCTCTTTGTGCGGCCTCCGCCCCCCTCCGAACCGAAAGGGGCCCTGTCCCCATAGGTGTTGGTGGATCAGTTTCCCCGACATCTTTGGCGCGCCAGGTAGGGGGCGTCGAGATTGTGCGAACCCGATCCGGCGTGCACGCGAGCTAAATTTTCATCGTCTTCATCGACATGCCACCGAAGAAGAAGGATTCGGAGGCAGTTGTTCCGTCTGTGTCGCTTTCACTGCCTCCGGAGCAAACGGGTGGTGGAGTGGACGCCGGCAGAAGAAGGGCGTCGACGAGGGAGCCCTCAGTGCGGCCAAGTCCAAGGACAAGGCGGCACAGTCCTCGGCGTCCATGCGCGCACCGCGCCCCTCTCAGGAGGCGCGGGACCAGCAGCGTCATGGCATCCGCAGCGCCATACGTCCGCTGGGCCAAGATCAAGCTGGTGGTTCTCGTGTCGCTCAAGACCAACATGCACGTCAACATGCTGGCTCGAGCGAAGTACGGTCGCCTGGACACGGCGCTGCTCCTTCTAACGTGGTTAGGAGTCCGAGCACGCCCCACTCCTCGCACCGTTCACCTCCGCTGCCCATCACTCCAGCAGAAGCCTTGGCGCGAGCTCAACTGCTCCTAGACTATCCTCCGACGGCGGACAAGACCGACGAATGGAGGGCCACTATCCAGAGCCTCATCGGCTTCGCCAACGGCGACACTGCGCGGCAACCAAGCACCTCGCTGTCGCGGCAGGACAGCCGGACGCGAGCCGATGGCAACAAGACCGGGGGAGGTGCGACTTCCATGCACTCTCCACTACGAAGGCCAAAATCGCCGACTCGCCGGGTCCACCCCGATAGCGGCTCCACCGCGTCGTCGGACCCACGAGCTCGTCGCGACCAGCGCCAAGTTCTCCATGAACGACAACAAGAAGACGCTCGAACCCGCATCGAGCGCCAAAGAGAAGCGCGAAGTCAATCCGACAAGCGCGCTGGGCCCTCTGTTCACATGATTGCGCCAGGGGAACCAGGCGATCTGCCGTACGCGGTAGGTTGTCCTGCGTTCACCCGTGAGCTGCGACAAGTCCAGTGGCCCAGCACAAAGAATTTCAAACCAGACGTACCAGAGAAGTACGACGGCAAGACGCATCCGTCGGAGTTTCTCAGCAGGTGCAGGCTGCCGGGGGACGGGACGACAAGATCCTTGCCAACTACTTCCCGCTGGTACTGAAGCCCAACGTCAGGTCCTGGCTCATGCACTGGCCGGACAATTCCATCTCTTCTTGGGCAGATTTATGCCATCAGTTTGTCGGCGCCTTTACAGGCAGCCACAAGCCACATGGCCAAGAGAGCGATCTTCATCTGCTCACCCAGAAGGAAGGAGAACCACTGCGCAAGTACATTCAGAGATTCAGCCGTGTACAGCACAACATCTCAGACGTCCACCCCGCCGCGATTATCAGCATGTTCCATCAGAACCTGCGAAACCAAAGGATGAGGGAGGAGATGGCGATGTGTAAGATCAGAGACGTCAGCGAGCTTTACGCCCTGGCCGACAAGTGTGCACGCGCTGAAGAGGGGAGGAGGCTCCCTGGAGAGAGTACAGGAGCAGGAGGATCTGACAGTGAGGATGCCGCCCCGACAAGGAAAGGCCGGTGGCGGAACAACAGAAGGAAAAAGGGCAAGGAAGTGCTAGCTGTCGAGCAGACCGGCAACGGAGGTGGCGCCAAGGAAACTAAGGATGGTGGCTCCGGCAAGGAGGCCCAGCCTGTGGCGACCGCCGACAAGCAGGACGGCTCCGGCAAGCAGTATTGCAAGATCCACCGCACCAAGGGCCACGATCTCCAGAGTTGCAAGAAGGTTGAGCAGCTCGTTGAGCTGCAGAAAGCTGAATACGAGCGACGCGACAAGGAGAAGGCCCAGGAAGGTGCTGGAGGAGCTGGCAAGAAACACCCCGGCCGGGGAGGATGCCGCGGCAAGGCCAAGAAGCGGCAAGGAGATAGGCCTCCCCGTGGCCGCGAGAAGAATGAAGACGACGACGATGATGAAGACGTGGATGATGATGAGGCCGATGAGCAGGAATTTCAGAAAGCTACAGAGGTCCTGTGCGTTGACGGTGGTGCTTCTTTGCATACTTCGCACCGCCAACTCAAGCAGTGGATGCGGGAAGTTAACGCAGCAGAACCACCCGTCGAGTCGTGCAGGCCTCTGAAATGGTCCAACACGCCTATCATCTTTGATATTGAGGACCACCCTGATCGCGTAACTGCGGTCGGGTGTTTGCCGATGTTGGTTTCGCCAACAATCCGCAACCTCAAGGTCACTAAGATGCTAGTTGACGGCGGGGCCGGCTTGAATCTGATCTCCTCCGCAGTGCTCCAGAAACTCCAGATCCCCGACAGCGAACTCGAAGAGACCGGCACATTTCAAGGAATCAACCCGGGAAGGAGCAAGCCAAAGGGAAAAATCACGTTGCCGGTAACATTTGGCAGTGAGCTGAACTTCAGGACTGAGAGGGTCACGTTTGACGTTGCCGATTTTCCATTACCTTATAATGGAATCCTTGGCCGTCCAGCACTCGCCAAGTTCATGGCAGCCTCTCACTATGCGTACAACGTACTGAAGATGCCAGGCCCAATAAGTGTCATCTCTATCCCTGGCGACAAGAAGGATGCTCTTATCTATGCCGACAAGATCTACCGGGAAGCAGCAGCCGCAGCAGAACGCAAGACACTTGCCGTTGAAGCTCCCGGGGGAAGAAGAAGACAAAGTCCGGCAAGAGCTCTGATGCCCACTCCGGCAAGCGCACCTCTTCGGAGTGATGCGCTACCGTCGAGGACGCACCATCGAGCTCCACCGGCAAGTGCAAGAAGACGATGGCAGCTCCACCCGAGACCAAGAAGGTGTCCGCCAAGGAGGATGGCACTGGTGGTACCTTCACCATCAGTGCCACGCTTGACCCCAAATAGGAAAGCACGCTCATTGCTTTCCTGTGGGCGAATGTCGACGTGTTTGCATGGCAACCGTCTGATATCCCCGGTGTTCCCAGGAAAGTAATTGAGCACCACCTAGCCATTTGTCCTCATGCTCGGCCCGTCAAGCAGAAAGTCAGGAAGCAAGCAGTGGAGCGCCAAGAGTTCATTGCAGAAGAGATCAGGAAATTGGAAGTAGCAGGCCTTGTCAGAGGAGTGCTCCATCCCACGTGGATGGCCAATCCTGTTGTTGTGCGCAAGGCTAATGGGAAATGGAGGCTTTGTATTAACTTCACTGATGTTAATAAAGCTTGTCCCAAAGACCCATTTCCCTTGCCGCGTATTGACCAGATTGTTGACTCCACAGCAGGATGTGATTTGCTTTCATTTCTTGATGCATACTCAGGATACCATCAAATCTTCATGGCAGAAGAGGATGAGGAAAAAACCGCATTTATCACCCCTTGCGGCACATACTGTTTTGTACGGATGCCCTTTGGGTTGAAGAATGCTGGTTCAACATTTGCAAGGGCAGTCCATGTCGCTTTTGAGCCACAGATACACAGAAATGTGGAAGCCTACATGGATGATATAGTGGTCAAGAGTAAGGACAAGGCTACCCTGATCCAAGATTTAGAAGAAACTTTTGCAAATCTACGCAAGATCAACCTCAAGCTCAACCCCGAGAAGTGCGTGTTTGAAGTCCCTTCCGGCAAGCTTCTCGAGTTCTTTGTGTCTCAGCGGGGAATTGAAGCCAACCCCGACAAGATCAAGGCCATCGAGCAGATTGAAGCACCGAAGCGCGTCAAGGATGTGCGAAGGCTTGCCGGTTGCGTGGCTGCTCTCAGCAGGTTTATCCCTAGGTCTGGTGAGCGCGCCCTGCCGTTTTTCAAAATATTGAAAAAGGCAGGTCCAATGAAATGGACTCCGGAAGCGGAGGATGCGCTGCAGGACTTGAAGAGGTACCTATCCTCCACTCCAATACTTGTCGCACCTAAGCCACAAGAGAAGTTGCTGCTATATCTGGCAGCAACCAATCAAGTGGTTAGTGCTGCGTTAGTAGCGGAGAGGGAGGCGGACGATGAGCCAGCAACCGCGGCAAGTGAATCCAGCGACAAGCAGGGGGCTTCTCCGACAAGCTCTGGTCCCGACAAAGATGAATCTGCGCAGACGTGCAAGGAGGTGCAGAAGAAGATGGTGCAGCGCCCAGTTTACTTTGTCAGCTCCCTTCTCCAGGGGGCTAGGTCGAGGTACTCTGGTGTGCAAAAATTGCTTTTCGGCCTCCTCATGGCCTCAAGAAAGCTGCGCCATTACTTCCAAGCACATGAGATCACAGTCGTCACTCGCTTTCCGCTGAAAAGGGTACTGCAAAAACCAGAAGCAACAGGCAGGATTGTCGAGCGGGCGCTGGAACTGTCAAGCTTTGGCCTCAAGTTTGAGAGCACTTCAACTATCCAAAGCAAAGCATTGGCAGAGTTCATAGCAGAGTGGACGCCAACCCTAGACGAAGAAATTCCAGAGACAAGCATCCCCGTCAAAGAGACAAGCAAGGAGTGGCTGATGTACTTTGATGGTGCCTTCTCGCTGCAAGGCGCCGGTGCAGGCGTGCTGCTTGTCGCACCCACCGGAGAGCACCTCAAGTACGTAGTCCAGATGCATTTTCCCAAAGAGCAAGCAACCAACAATACTACAGAGTATGAAGGATTGCTTGCCGGTCTCAGAATCGCAGCAGACTTTGGGATCAAGAAGCTCATTGTCAGGGTGACTCGCAGTTGGTCGTCCGCCAAGTAAACAAAAGCTATCAGAGTCCATTGATGGAAGCATATGTTGATGAAGTAAGGAAGCTAGAAGCACACTTTGACGGCCTGCAAATGGAACACGTTCCACGAGCTCAGAACGATATTGCTGACGGCCTGTCAAAGTGCACAGCACTAAAGTTACCTGTGGAACCAGGGATTTTTGTGCTCAAGCTGACTCAACCATCCATAACACCGTCGACTGGACAGAGAAAGAAGAGGAAGTTGGTTTCTGATGATTACTTTCCGGCAGAGCTTCCCGAAGCCGCCGCCAAGAAGGTCCTCAAGATCGACGCCAAGAGTGCTGAGGAGCAGTCTGCTCCGGCGAACCTCTTAGTTTGTTCCGTTGAAGCAGACGCTCCCGACAAGTTTTGCTCCGGCAAGCTTGCCGGGGAATATCACGCTCCGGCCGAACCGCAGGTTCTTGCCGTAGAAGCGGATGTTCCCACAGCAACAGATACGCCTTTAGCCCTTGTTGTCGAGCCGCAAGCTCCAGCATGGGCGCAGCAGATCGTCCGTTTCCTTCAGACAGGAGAGCTTCCCGAAGAGCAAGAAGAAGCGGAAAGAGTAGCCCGACAGTCAAGTATGTACAAGTTTGTCGACAACACACTGTACAGAATAAGACTCAACGGTGTGAAATTGAAGTGCATTCGCCGGGAAGATGGACAACAACTGTTGGCAGAGATACATGGAGGCATATGTGGTCACCACATAGGCGCAAGGGCACTTGCCGGCAAGGCTTTCCGGCAAGGCTTCTTTTGGCCGACAGCCCTCCAGGATGCAACTGCACAAGTAACCAAGTGTGAAGCGTGCCAGTTCCATTCCAAGCAGATACACCAACCAGCTCAAGCTCTCTAGACGATCCCTTTATCCTGGCCATTTTCAGTCTGGGGGCTCGACATCCTCGGCCCCTTCCCCCGAGCTGTCGAGGGCTTTGAGTTCTTGTACGTTGCAATCGACAAATTCACAAAGTGGCCGGAAGTGGAACCAGTGAGGAAGGTGACAGCACAGTCAGCAGTCAAGTTCTTCAGGTCGATTGTTTGCCGTTTTGGGGTTCCTAACAGGATCATCACCGACAACGGCACGCAATTCACGAGCCGCACCTTCATGCAGTACGTCCAAGACCTTGGCGCCAAGGTCTGCTTCGCTTCTGTTGCTCATCCGAGAAGCAACAGTCAAGCAGAGAGGGCAAATGCTGAAGTGCTGCGCGGGCTCAAGACCAGAACTTTCGACAGGCTGGACAAGTGAGGAAAGAACTAGATCGAGGAGCTACCGGTGGTTCTTTGGTCAATCAGAACGACACCAAATCGAGCCACTGGCCAGACACCTTTCGCTCTAGTCTATGGAGCAGAGGCAGTTCTCCCCACGGAACTCGTTTACGGGTCACCTCGAGTGCTCGCTTATGATGAGCTCGAGCAAGAGCAGCTGCGGCAAGACGACGCGCTGCTCCTTGAGGAAGACCGTCTTCAGGCTGCTGTGCGAGCCGCTCGCTACCAGCAAGCTTTGCGTCGCTACCATAGCCGCAAAGTTAAAGCCAGGAGTTTCGAGGAAGGCGACCTTGTTCTTCGGCGTGTTCAGTCCGCCAAGAATTCCAACAAGTTGATGCCGAAGTGGGAAGGCCCTTATCAGGTGAAACGAGTCACTAGGCCCGGCGCTGTCCGCCTTGAGACCGAAGATGGCATTCCGGTGAGCAACTCCTGGAACATTGAACATCTTCGTAAGTTTTACCCGTAGGGCGCGGTTGCCAGAAGCTTTTCCGGCAACCACCTTTTGTACAAGTCTTGCCGCTATTGCATGTAATCCTTTGTACAAAGCCAGGCGCAGACCCCGTGCACCAGTAAAGTTCATGTGCCCCGCACATCTTGTCAGCTTTTTTTTATGCTATAATCCTTTTTCGCATATGTTATCTGACACTTTGTGCAGCACCAAACCCCGGTAAGCGATAGCGAGCCCAAGGCTCCATATCATTACTTTATTTCTCTATTTCTTTCTCAAAAGAAGGAAGGTTCCCTCGCCCACAAGGTTTACCGGGGGGGGGGGCAAGGAGAAGATAATGGTGTGGACCAGGCCGTTCAAGAAAGTTTCTCCTTGCTGGGAAGCAGATGACAGAAAAGTTGCTAAAGCTTGAGCAATCAGGTTTTTAAGTTTTTGAGTTATTTTCCTTGAACGACTGTGCTTTGTATGGAAAACCTGTGCGTGGAGGAACCAACTTGTAGCTAGCTGCGCCCTTACTTTGTTTCGAGTCCGCTCAACAACTTAAGTGAGCTGCAACTAGTTGCGACAAGGTTGCTTGTCGGTAGCGACCCCGCCAGCAGGCTGCTGAAGTTCCGCACTCGGCGCTCGCGGCAAGGGTGCCTGCACCTGCAAGTTTCCCTAGAAAGCGTAGGGCAGAACCATACAAAGCCAAGAGTCGAGTAAAGGAAGTAACACAGCAATTTTTTGCCTAAGATAGAGTTATATTACAGAAATAACTTGTCGCGCCTCTAATAAAGTGTTCCCATGACATGACTGGCAGCGACAAGAAAAGAAGAAAATGGACGGCCTAATCTACGCGACCGCCGTCAACCCTTTTGACCTCGTTCACCCTGTCCACAATGGGTGCGACGAGGGCCTTAAGTGCGTCAAGATCAGCGTCCGCTGGCAGCCTCTTGAGGACATTGGTGAGGTTGAGGCCCGGATTGCGGAAGGCCACCTTCATCAGCACCTTCTCCAGAACTCCGGCGCAAATCGTGCGCGACTCTTCGGCCAGCTGCTTTGGGATCCGTTCCCGGAGCTGCTGGAGAGTCGTCGCCACGCCCTTGAAGAACAGAGTGAGCTTGGCGCTGGGTTGGAGATTCTCGTCGGAGGAATACCCGAAGCCTTCCACCCCCAACTGCACCAGCTCCTCTTCAATGACTGCAGCAACGTTCACGAGGCCCTCCGTCTAGAGCGCCACAGTATCTCTGAGGAGATTCTGGGTTTCGGCGGCCCTCGCCAGCAGCGCATCATTGGCCTTGATGTCTTTCTTCAAGTCTGCCTCCCGTTTCCTGGCGCTGTCCAACGTCTCCGTCAAGGTGGCCAGCTTCAGCGTCAGATCGGCGTTGGAATCCTTGGCGGCGCTCAGTTCCTTGCCCCTCTCGGTGAGTCGGCCCTGCAGCTCACCGTGGGCAACGGCGTCTTTCTCGCGCTCTAGCTTGAGCGCGGCAAGCTCTTCGCCACCAATCTTCAGATCAAGTTCTAGCTGCGCAAACTTTGCCTCCAATTCTTTCTTGGCGGCCTCGGCAGCCGCAGCCGCATCCTTTGCCTCTTGGAGCGTCCCGCCAAGTGCCCGTTCGCGCGTGGCAAGATCCTCTTCGTGGCTGTCGAGGTTCACTTTCCGCTGAGTCAGCTCGCCTTCTCGCGCGTACAGCTTCTCGCCGGTGAGCCGCTGCTGCTCTTCAGCCTCAGCCTTCTCAAGGAGGAAGGCCTTCCGCTCCTCAGCAAGCTGCTCCCGCTCCTCCGCCAAGGCCCGGAGAGTTTCTTGGCGAAGACCCCGGAGCTCCTTCACACGCTTCTCTATGTCCACGCTCACCCTCGCGACAAGCGCTTCCCGGGACTCCAACTTGACTTGGCGGGCGCGGTAGAGCGCCAGTAGCCTCCGTAGCAGCCGCTCCTCCTCAGGCTCGCTGCTGCTGCTTCCCGGCGCGTCGACGATCGACAACCCGGCGGAGGCAAGCACCTCCCCATCCAGAGCTTCTCCTTCCATCGGCGCCCTGGAGCTCGACGCCCAGGGGAGCTTGATGAAGATGCGCTCGCCGGCTTTCATATAGGCGCCGGGCTGGGACTCCTCGGAGTCTGCCACCGCGGCAACGGCGGAGGGATCGGCGGTCGGTGTAGCGCCTGGCGCTCCTGCGGCCTCAGGACCGTCAGTGCGATCGCCAGATCCCTCGCCAGCTTCTTCGGCAGCAACCTTGGCGGCCTCTTCGCCGGCGGGCACGTCAGCGTCGGCTCCTTCTTCGGTGGCCGCGGCATCATCAGTATTGCCGCGCGCGTCCTCCTTGCTGCCCGCCTCGGTCTCCATCGGATCCACGGAGGGTGGGTCTGATGACCGGAGAAGAAGGAGAAATCAAACAAGTATCCGAGAAGAGAAATCAGCAGAAGACTACAAGGAAAGTTTCGGGCAAGAAGGACTACCTGTGCTAGGATCTGCTGTCATGACCTCCACCACCGGGGGATCATTGGCGCTGTCCCTTGCTAGAGACTCCCCCCTTGCCGGAGACTCCTCCCTTGCTGGAGATCGCTTCCTTGCCGGAGAACGCTCCCTTGCCGGGGGGTCCGCCCTTGGCGGCGTAGTCGAAGCAGACGACGAGTCGGAGGAGATCACCATGCCCTCCTGATGAAGCTGTTCTGCTCCTGCACAAACAAACCAGTGATCGGATGTCAACAAAGGAAAAGAGCAACTATGCGCACCCAGAAGCAGAAAGTAAACCATATGCTTACGCTGGGGGCTGTGCTGGGGGCTGCTCTGCGAAGTGATGGCCGGATCCAGCAAGGTGGTCTCGGGCGCGCCTCCTGTCGTCGCAGTGGGCTCATCCTCGATGACCACCACCTGAGCCTTGGCCCTCTTCGCCGCCCTCTGGGCCAGAGTCCTGAAAAGGGAGAGTCCAGGGTGGATCAGATCCGATGCAAGACAAGATCAGCAAGTTGAAGAACTACAAGAACAAGCAAGGGAATCTTACTCTTCTTCTTCTTCCTCCTCGTCGGAGCTGAGCGCGGAGAGGTCGAAGTTCGGCCCACTTCCAGCGCAACGAGGTGGAGGGGTGGGATCCCTTGACCGCTTGGTGGGGGCTGCGGCGCCAGCCCGAGACGGCCCCGCTTCAGTTGTCGCTGCGGCGGGAGGCGCTCCCGCGGCAACCGTACTTGCCGCGGTAGAGTGCGTCGCGCGACGCTGCGGCTGTTGGCCCACTTGCCGCCCTGCTACGTCGCCGACCCTGCGGAGGCGCCTTCTTGGCTGCGCTGGCGGCTGCGCTGTGGGCCCTGCTCGCGGCAAGCTCCTCGGAGATGGCGGGCCGCTCGCACCCTCGGCGGGCTCGTTCGACTCGGCGTCGGGCGCGGCGAGCTCTTCTTCTTCTTCGGGCTGCTCCCGCTCGGCAAGACTCATCGCCAACGCTGCGTCCGCTTCCTCCACGGTGAACCCGAATTCACCCGCGGCCGCGGCTGCCGCCGCCTCTTCCGCCCTGGTGGCGATGCGCTCCATCTCTTGATCAGTGGTGTCGCGGGTGAGGAGCTTCTTCTTGTCAGCATTGACCGCCACCTCCACTAGGCTGTCGAAGAACTGCTGCACGACATCACCGGCGGGCTCTTGCCAAGTTGGAGAAATCCCGTGCGAGTCACACAATGGCATCATTGCGCAAATGCGGTCGCGCGAGGAGTTGTTACACAGAGGCACGACGCCTGCCGGCAACCTGAACCACTCGGGATGCTGCGGGTCGTGCTTGAATATTTCCTTAAGTATCCCATCCAGTTCTATGACGGTGAAATTGAAGTTAAGGCTTGGGCGCAACCTCATGATGTCTGCTGGGCCTCCAAATTCCCAGGCGGGTTTCCCCTTCGCCTGCAGAGGGGCGATGCGGCGGCGGAGGAAATCTGCGCCGACAGCTCCTATAGTCAACCCGGCAAGCCTGAGGCGCAAGATCTGGGTGGCGGCGATCTTCAACTTGTCATCGTCCGCGGACAGAGCGCTCCAATCATTGCCTCGCACTGCTGGGGCTTGGCGCGGGGCGGTGAACGGCTGCGGGCTCTCCTCTACAACCCAGCACCAGTTTGCTCTCCACTCATCCCACTTGCTGCGGAGCTCCCCCTCCAAATAGGTCTCCTTCTTGCCGGCCTGCGAGATCCAGGCGATCCCCCCGGCAAGGGTTTCCCCTCTCTCGACACGGGGCATGAAGAAATGGCGGAAGAGAGCTACGTTGGGGTGGACTCCGACAAAGTTTTTGCATAGATGGGCGAAAACGGCCATGGTCAAGACGGCGTTGGGGGTAAAATCAAGGAGGTGGAGCCCGTAGGTGTTCATGATATCACAGAAGAAATCAGAGAATGGCGGGCAGAGCCCGCAGTAGAAGAACACGGCAAAGAAAGGGTACCCGCCAACTGGAGCTTCTTGCGAGGTGATGGCGGAGAGTACCTTTGTGTGCGGATGCGCTCGTGTCTCCGTCGACCAGAAGAGATAGTACCACTCCCTCAGATCCTTTGCGGAGAGCTCGGGGAGGAAGGTGGCCCGCTCTTTTCGCAGCGCCTCAAGCCGCTGCGCTTCGGTCGACTTCACAGCTTTCGCGGCCTTCCCCTTTCCGGGCTTCGGAGCCATGGTGGAGGCGGCAGGGGAGATCGATGGCGCTGGTAGTGGCGGCGGCGACGGGAGCGGCGCGCTGCTCTCTTTCGACTTTGGAAGCGGAGGAGGGCGGCGGATGTTTCTGAGATTGCAGCAGCGAATGACGAAGATAGGGGAAATACCCCTGTTTCCCCTGCTTATAAAGAGGGACGGGGCGGACATTTCGGCCTTCCAAATAAAAAACCACCCACGATCTCTCCCACGGCTCCACGATTGACGCGTGCCGTTATGGGGGGCGCGGTTGATACGGAGTTAGATTCGGCATAACCCAGGCTCCGCGTGTGCCCATGCCCTGTTTTGGGCCTGGCCCAACAGCGCTCGGCACCGTGTGTGGCCCAGGCCCGGGGGCTCCTGTTGGTGTACTAGAGTAGGGGTACCCTAGTATCCCGAACTTGTGCACGGGCAGTTGCAGCGCCGGGCGGCAAGGCTTGCCGGACGACCGCCAGAGTCCTCCGTGGGTTCCTTTGGAGCCATTCAAGAACAAAGCATTCAAGACGAAGAGACAAGGCCCCGGCAAGAGGATCTTGCCGGGAAGAGACAAGGCCCTGTCAAGAGGAGCTTGCCGGGAAGGCCAACCACGGCACTTCAAGAACCTTGCCGTGATGCACCGCACGTCCCGGCAAGGTCCGGTGAGCGACAAGCTTCTGGACTCGACAAGATGACGACCCCGACAAGGTACTCGCCGGGGGCCCGCTGCCACTCTGTACCCACGCTCCAGTGCACCCACCCGCGTGTCGCCATGAGGCTTCCTCAGGGGCGCGTGGCGGGAGCCTGTGCAGCCAGGGGTACGCGGTGGCAAGCGGAGATGAAGAAAAGGCCATCGTGGCAAACGGTGGCGCTCCTAACGGTCACTTTTTGCACTGTTTAGGCAACTCAGACGGGCATTCAATGACCTTGTCCCCTGCCGTCAGAGTTAGGTAGGGTGCACTGTGTCCACAGTAGCGGTAGCTGCACCTAGCGCATCCTTTTCCATTTTTACCCTTCTAGTCTATGTTGCCACCTGTCGGTGACCCCTTGAAAGTATAAAAGGAGGCCCAAGCGCAACGTAGAAGGGGTTCGGCTCATTCGAAACATCAGGAACACTCTCACGCTCGGTCTGGCAGCGTCCATCGCTCCTGAGCAAGAATTCAATACACACAAACAAGCAGCAGTAGGGTTTTACGCATCCGCGCGACCCGAAGCTGGGTAGAACTGCTCGCGTGTACTGCCTCGATCCGCTCTTTGTGCGGCCTCCGCACCCCTCCGAACCGAAAGGGGCCCTGTCCCCATAGGTGTTGGTGGATCAGTTTCCCCGACACTGGGTGATCACAAAGATGTTCTACAAGTATCTCTTGAAGGTGTTTGTTTAGTTGGCATAGATCGAGATTAGGATTTGTCACTCCGTGTATCGGAGAGGTAACTCTGGGCCCTCTCGATAATACACATCATAAGAAGCCTTGCAAGCAAAGTGACTAATGAGTTAGTTCCAAGGTGCACTAAAAAAAATACACTCCCGTGATGATACATGTTTGTCATAGTAGGTCTCGCTTTTTGTCATGCATGTACATCCATGACGATTTTATGACAGAATCAATATAGTCATACGTGTGATGTCGTATAAGTGTTCCATGACATTACCAAAATTATCATCACAGAAGTGTCCACATCCATGACGATAAATCGCGCGTCACAAAAGTGCTTTCGTCAAGGGTGACCAACAAGTGGCATCCACCGTAATGGAACGCCGTTAAGCTATCTTGTTCGGTTTTGGATCCAATAACCCATTAACAGCCCGGACCAATGGGGATTTTCCACGTGTAAAATCATCATTGGCCGCAGGAAACACGTGTTGCCTCACCGTTGGGATAGATGTCATCCACTCATTGGACTGGAGGCACCTTTGATAGGTCGACATGTGGCACGGCCCAACAGTGGCCCATTCCGGTGAAAAAGGCTAGCCTAGTAAAAAGTAGCAGGCCGGCCCATATAAGTCCTACTTGTGTCAGGTCCATTTAAGCCCACGTCCCATACGAGATGTGCCAATTCGTCCCATCAACGGCCCGTTAAAGATTTGACACCATTGCAGCCCATCGTCAGTTCGAGCCCGTTAACAGCCCGCTATATATTTGGGCTCAATATCGGCCCGATGAGATTTCAGCCTGTTAACGGCCCATTCAATGGATGGGCCAATTTTCAGGATGTACATCTTTCGGCCTTTTAGCGACCCATTTGAATGTTGGGCAAATTTCCGGCCAGTTGTGTCTTTCAGCCTGTTGACGGCCCATAAATCTGATGGGCCATTTGTAGTCGGACCTGAGTTTCGGCCTTTTAGTAGCCCATTTAAGTGTTGGGCCAATTTCCGGCCCGGTATCCCTTTTAGCCTCTTGACGGCCCATAAATCAGTTGGGCCATTTGTAGTCGGACCTGAGTTTTGGCCTTTTAGCGACCCATTTAAGTGTTGGGCCAATTCTCGGCCCTGTGTGCCTTTCGGCCTGTTAACGGACCATAAATGAGTTGGGACATTTGTAGTCGGACCTTAGTTTAGGCCTTTTAACGGCCCATGCCCTTCATGGTCTAATACTAGCCCGGTTTCTCTTTCGGCCTGCTAAAGGCCCATAACACAGTTGGGCCATTTACAATACGAGCTGAGTTTCGGCCTCTTAGCGGCCCATGCTCTTCATGGTCCAATACAAGCCCACTGTCTCTTTCGGCCTGCTAAAGGCCTACAGTATAGTTGGGCCATATGTAGCCCAAACTTAGTAACAGCCTGTTAACGGCCCGTGAAATTAATTGGGCCCACCTATTGCCCGCTTCGATGTCAGCCTCTTAACTACCCGGGAGGTAAGAGGGCCGACCATTAACTTTCAGCCTAGTAACGGCCCATTAACTTAATGGGCCCACTAAAGTTCGTACATGTCTTTAGGCCAAATTAGATAATTTGAGCCCATTACGACGAGCAATTATGCACGGGACCAAAACCGATCAAGCAAGGGTACAACATACAGGGAATAACGTTGCACATCCAGTATATATTATAGGAAATTGCATCCATTGGGAAATCAAAGATTGATGCCAGTGCAAATAAATGAGCAGAACCTAACCATCTACAACGTCACAATCTGCAACCTCAGCATAGATGATGCCCATAAGCATGTGGGCAAGTTCTTGCTGCTTTGCTACACTGTCTCTGAAAACATTGATCAGTTGTTGTGTCGCACGACTCTGCACCTCTGATTCATCCACCATTTCCATCATTGCTTCAGCCATTAATTGGTTCACAAACATACTTTTATTCTGTTGCATTCGAGATAGAGGATACTGAACAGATTTAGATGGCGATTTTGGCAGGCTTGCATTATTGATAGTGGAGAGTGTATCGACCACTGCATCATAACATAAATTAGGAGGGGAACCAAACAGATTAATTATGAGTTATTGCCATATTACCTGGCCTAGATTTATTGGAAAGAAACAATGGGGTTGCCTTGCTGTTTTCAGAGTTTGTCTTCTTATCTTCAGCAGCCTGCACAAAATTAACACACTAGCATTGCGATCATTGCCCAAGTCAAATAATAAGAAAGCAACATTGATACAACGAACGTTTGGGAAATTAGCCTATACCAAATTAACACAATATGGCACAGCTATCATCAACCAGGTAAGGTAATACGAAAGCAACATTGACACAATGAATGAATGAGCAACTAGAGAAGCACTACAAGTCAGTAATGTGCGTGATATGAGATAGTACACTCATGCAGCTAAGTATGCAACACTACCACACAGTTTTCCACACAAAAATCAACATTGGCGCCTTTAACATTTTGCTACAACTAAATTTAGATCAGATAAAGGTTGGATTCATGCCGATTAACAAAATACATGCTGATGTAAAAATATAGTGATATACAATAGGTACTTACATCAGCATTGGAGCATGGAGAATTGCCTAAGGACATTTTCCTCTAATACAATCCCAATGAAGGAAGTCATCTATCGTTTAACCTTATTTTATAAAAAAGAGATGGGTAAGAAACATGTAGAAAATATGATTAGAATGCTATAAAATTTCATGATGCGAGGATACGCACACGCTTCTTAGAATGGAGTTGACATTCTTTTGCTGGACTGGAGCGGACTAGTTCTTTGGCCACTGGAATCTGCTTATTATTAGTGGGAGTTGGGTTTCTCTGTGCTACAGCAGTATCTATGAAAAATGGAGTTGGTTTATTATCTCCTGGCATATGGATCTTTTGCAAAGACCTGGTTTGTAACCCTTCAGATTCTAACATAGTCGTCTTTCCCTTGCATGCCTTATATAGAAGAATGGTGCTTCAGTTATAAAACATGCTACAGCAAAGATGGAATAGGTACTGAAGAATAGAAAGTCATGACATATTGATATGTATTCCCTCCATCCGGAAAAAAATGGATGGGTCTAGGCGCATTTCAGTTCTAGATACATCCAGTTTTATCCATTTCTGCGACATGTAATCCGGATGGAGGGAGTATTATGTAAGAGCTAGGGATACGACAGGACAACACAATAAAAAAACACTGAAAACCCACTGCAGAACCAAAGTATTCAAACCCACTGATATGAGATAGTACACTCATGCAGCTCAGGATGCAAAACTACCAGGCAGTTTTCCTTACAAAAATCAACAATGTGGCCTTTAATCATACATTTTGCTACAACTAAATTTAGATCAGATAAAGGTTGGATTCATGCCGATTAACAAAATACATGCTGATGTAATAATATAGTGATATACAACAGGTACTTACATCTGCATTGGAGCATAGAGAATTCCTGCAAGAATCTTTCCTCACATACGATACTAGTGCAGAAATTCTTCTATCTGTTAAGCTTATTTTCTAAAAGAGAGATGTGTAAGAAACATGTAGAAAATATGATCAGCATGCTATAAAATTTAATGATGCAAGGATACGCACACGCTTCTTAGAATGGAGTTGACATATTTTTGCTGGACTAGAGCAGACTAGTTCTTTGGCCACTGGAATCTGCTTATTTTTTTTGAAGAATTAGCGACAGTGGGAGAGGCTCCCACTGAATTTGTATTACTCACAACATAACAGTTACAAGTGTGCTACAATGGGTTTTAGGCCCCCCGGCCGTAAGGGTTGCAGAAGCAAAAACTAGTTGTCCAAATTTACAATGAAGTCAGAGAGAAAAGGATGAACTTTCTCAGGACAGTTATGGATCACCAAACCCAACAGAAGTTTGAACCTAGCCAACCATGCCAAGAACGAGCGTGGGATCCCCCTGAAATGTTGGTTGTTTATCACAATATCTCTTATTTTTTACAGGCCTTCCTTACGATGGCGTCTCCTGCCTCCCACCTCCCACCTCCCACCCCATCTCCGGCGATCTCCTCCCACCACCACTAAAACCCTAATCTTTCCCTACCAATCTCTCCGGCGTCTCCCCCTCACTCAGGGGTCATGGTTTTCTCATCTGGATCAACCCTTGGCTTGGACTCCTCCAAGGGTTTGGAGTTTGCGGATAAAGTTTTCAGATCTACTGGTTCTTCTGTCCATCCTACGGAGGACACAGGTCACTTCATGTTGGTGGTGTCCTTTAGCCGTCATGTTTTCAGGGTTGATGATCATTCTGTGGCAGCGGCTCTAGAGGCTGGTGTTGGTGGATCTGCGATTGAGTTGGGTGTCTCATGCTTACGTGACAAGGTTTATTCCTTCAACGTTTCTTCCAAGCAAGTTGGTTTTTATATTGTTGATCTTCGATATTTTGCTTGCCCGCAATTCAAATGTTATTTCAATCTTTGGGGCCGTGGAGGACCAAATTGGGTTTGAGAGTTTAAACTTTGGAAGTTGCAAAGTGATGCGGAATGGATCTTAGTTAGCCCATCTAAGAGACGGGCGGCGCTTGGGATGATCGCTATGCATAAACCACCGTCTAAGTCCTCTTTTAGATCTTCTAGTTCTGTGCAAAAGAAAATGTCTTTTGCAACTTTCCAAAGCTATGATGCATGCAAGGGTTATAGATATCCGGCCATGCAGGATTGTATTGATACTATTTCTGATGCTGGATATGTTGTCCCGGCAAATGAGCGTTTGATCATTCGACCATCGCCGCCGGTGAACCTCCAGTGGACTGTTGCTACTCCGTCGATTACTTTCGGTTCTGTTGACCCACCGCGGATTCAACGGAATTCACCTGAGGCGGTTAGTTTGTTCTCATCTGCTCCCGATTCTCCTGCTTCCCATGTTGGGCCAGCCCTCCATGACGGACTACAGCCCACCACCCAGCCAATGGACATTCCGTCTACTCAGGAAGCTGCTGTTTTGTTTGATGATATGGTCAATGACATGGTGGACCGAGTTCTAACTTGTTCCAACTGTCACCAGCGGGGCCACTTGTCGGTCTCTTGTCCTGTTTGCCTGGCTTGCTCACGTTATGGTCATCGTCGTCGGGATTGCATTAATTGGGCCCAGGATAATGGTTATGTTTGGCGAGTTAAACACACGGAACAAAATCCAGAAAAATCCCCACTGTTGGTTCCCATGCCCGCCACGAGTCAGCCTACTACTCCATCGCCTAGGGACTCCTCGGGTATAGAGACGACCCACGCGCCGGCGCAGACGAGTCACATCACGTTTTCACCACTTCCCGTGCAGCACCAACCTGCTCCACCTCCACCAAAGCAAGCCATGGCGAATTTTCCACTGGATCCTCTTGAGTTCCTTCCACCAGGGTTCGAGCTCATCGATGGAGGGCCAACCCGCGTGCCTCGGACTTTCTACTCTCCAGCCATTGCGCCGGACCGTCGCCATGAGCAGTTTGCCATTGGCTTTGTTGAGCCTCCGCCGCCACCCGGACAGATCCATCACTTCAGGCAACTGGTTAGTGACTTTGTGATGACTCAGCTTCACTGTGACGTTCTTAGTGATCAACAATGGATTGAGGGTGTTGGTTTGTTTGAGTTCCGATCTCCTGCATCCAGGCATGCCATTATAAATCATCCTCCTGATGATCTTGGCAATGGTCACTTTGTTCGGTTTGTTCCTCATGATCAAGGCATCAATCACAGAGCTATTCAGGGTTTTCGTAGGGGCTGGATTATGATGTTAGGTGTTCCTTTGGACTACCGCACAATACAGCATATTTCTGATGCAGTTAGTACCTTTGCTCGTTTTCATATCTGCCATCAGGATGATTTGCGGCTAGTCAGGACTCTTGTTTATGTTTCTTTCCCAAGCCCTCAGCAAGTACCTAGGGATGTTGCCTATCGTGAGTATGCAGACTTTGGAGCTACGCGTCTTTCTTGGACAGCACCTATCTATGTGCTCTCTGCATAATTTGCTGACATTATGCCAGCTGATGAAGATCCGATGCCTTTCAATGGAAACCCTCATCCGTTGCCCGGGAACATGCACTTTGAAAATGTTAACTTTGTCATGCCTGAGTTTCCAAAGCTGGGTTAGAATGAGGACCCTCATGCTCATAATGATGATCCGCAGCCTCATAACCAGCATGACAATGTCATTATTGAGGAGATTCATGATGATGAAGCACTACCTGCTTCTCAAGAGTCAGTGGTTTCAGAGAACTCGGAGCCTGTTGATTCTACTGAGGGATCTGTCAATAATCAGCAAGGTGTTGTGGCAGCTTATGTGCCTCCTCTGATCCAGCCTCACGTTGTTGTTGGTCAAGTTCTGACAGTTTTCAGACCAGAACTTCCTCCGGTAATGCAATGGACAAGATCTTTTCAGCGTATGATGCCAGTCTTTGATACAATGCACATTCCTCGAGGGTTACAGTTTTTCAGTCCTTTCAAACCAGTTCTTCTGTCTAAGCGCTCTTGGGAGTTATCTTTTTCTTACTCTGCTATGAAGAACAAGCTGGTTTTTCATCCTTCACCTGTTCGTCGGATGGTAAATATTCAAGGAAGCCTCCTGTTGCTCGTGCACTTTGTTTTGACAATGTTGCTGAGGATTGTGCCATGGTTGACCTAGCGTTGTCTGCGGTTGAGATGTATGCCTTTAATTTCTCTGCAGCCCCAAGTCAGCGTCCAGCTCGTGCTCGTAAACCAAAGTCTGTGATTGTTGAGTCTGAGGTTAGGCGCAGTGCCAGGCTCTCAGCCTTACGTGATGGCTTCAGGCATTCTACTCCAGCCAAGTCCCCTATGAAGAAACCTGCAGCAAAGCCCCAGAAGAAGCGCAAGGTTACTGTGGATGGCGAACTTCCACGGGCTCCTCCTCACGATGCAGATCAACCTACTATGCCACCGCCCACGCCAATTAATGTGTTGCAGCAGGTTGGTCTTCGCCTCGGCATTGGGCCGGAGAAGCTCACTAAGGAGAAGCTTGAGGCTCCTTCTTGCAAGTCTTCTGCTCCTCCTAGCTCCAATGATAGCTGATCATTTCATTTGGTGGGGTTTATGGTTAACCCTTGTGAAAACCATTTATCTGCACTTATCTTTTAGGCTTTGTCTGAACTTTTATGCTATCCCTTGGCTGAACTGGTACTGTCATTATGTGACAGTCTTTTGCTGTTACTTAATTATGGTCTGTAATGAATCACAATGATGTTAGAGATTGGAAAGTTCTCTGTTGGAATGTGTGAGGTCTGAATTCAGATGACAGAAAGCGTGCAGTTCGTCAGAAAATCGATGAGAGTGCTTGTTCCATTGTTTGCCTCCAAGAAACAAAATGTGAGGTCATTGATCAGCGTTTCATCCGTAAGTGTTGTCCACGACGTTTTGATCAGTTTATCCATGTGCCTTCGTCTGGAGCCTCGGGTGGGTTGTTAGTCGTATGGAATACTGCTTTGTTTGCTGGGAAGCTAATTGAGTCCAATAGTTTTGGTATTATGGTGGAGTTCATGTCTGTTCATAACTCCCAAACCTGGACTCTAGTTTCAGTCTATGGACCCTGTCAAAATCCAGCTAGAGATAATTTTATTAATTGGTTGCATGATATAACTATCCCTGATGATGCTAACTGGCTGTTATTGGGTGATTTCAATTTCATGCGATCAATGGATAATAGGAATAAACCAGGTGGTGATATTAATGACATGTTCATCTTTAATGAGGTTATTGGGCATCTGGGCTTAATTGAATTACCTATCAAGGGCAGAAGGTACACTTGGACAAATATGCAAACTGCTCCTTTGCTTGAACAGATTGATTGGTTTTTTACAACCCCTTCATGGACATGTTCTTTTCCTAACACTATGGTCCTTCCTCTGGCTAGAACCACTTCAGATCATGTGCCTTGTGTAGTGCAAATCAAAACCACTATTCCCAAGGCCAAAGTGTTTAGATTTGAAAATTACTGGACTAATTTGCCTGGTTTTCTTGATTGTGTCAGTGAATCTTGGAATAGGCCAGTTCATAAGAGATCTTCTGCTGCTATAATATCTGCAAAGTTCAAAGCTCTCAGGCAGGCACTCAAACACTGGCACATTAGCCTTTCTACCAGTCAAGGCTCTAATTTCCAACTGCAATAAAGTAATTCTTTGTCTGGATGGTCTTGAGGAGTTAAGGCCTTTGTCTGGGCCTGAGGAAAATTTCAGGAAAATTGTAAAGTTACACTTGGAGGAAACTCTAAGGTTGCAATTTATCTACTGGAAGCAGAGATGTACCATTAGAAACATTAAAGTGGGAGAGGAAAACACCAAATTTTTCCATGCCATGGCCACAGAGAGATACAGGAATAACTCTATTTCTAGTATAACTTCTGATGATGGGAAAGTGACCTCTGATCATGCATCAATTGCTGGATTATTTCTGCAGGAGTTCAAGCAGAGGATGGGATGCACAAATAATACACAAATGGGTTTGGATATGCCAAATATTATTAAGAAGGTTCAGGGACTAGATGACTTGACCAAGCCCTTTTCGGAGCAGGAAATTGATTGTGTTATTAAGGAAATGCCCCCTAACAGAGCACCTGGGCCAGATGGTTTCACTGGCCTTTTTCTTAAGAAGTGTTGGCACATAATTAAAGATGACTTTCATCAACTGGTCAAAGAGTTGTCTGAGGGGCACCTTGATTTGGAGTGTATCAACAGTTCTCTCATAACCTTGATCCCAAAAAAGCTCTCACCTGAGGGTCTGAATGATTACAGGCCAATATCTTTGACAAATACCTGTTTGAAATTCCTCACTAAACTTTTGGCAAACAGGTTGCAGAAGGTCATCCTTTCCTGTATTCATAAAAACCAATATGGGTTTATTAAATCCAGGTCTATTGAGGACTGTCTAGCTTGGTGCTTTGAGTATATTCACCAGTGTAATGCTTCAAAGAGACCAATAGTGCTGCTGAAATTGGATTTTACTAAAGCCTTTGACACTATTGAGCATGATGCCATTCTTAGAATCTTAAGATATAAGGGTTTCAATGAAAAATGGATCTCCTGGATGCAGACTATTTTGTCTTCTGGCTCTTCTTCTGTGCTTCTTAATGGTGTTCCTGGTAACCATTTTAAATGTAAGAGAGGAGTCAGGCAAGGAGACCCAATGTCACCTCTTCTTTTTGTCCTTGCCGCTGACCTGCTTCAGTCTGTTGTCAATGACATGTGCAGTAAAGGAATTTTGACTTTGCCAATCCCTTCCAACAGTCAGGATTACCCCATTGTTCAGTATGCTGATGATACACTAATTGTGTTGCCAGCTATTGATCACCAACTGCTTGCTCTTAAAGACATGCTCGATGTCTTTGCTGTGACAACAGGATTATCTGTAAATTTGACAAAATCCCTTTTGGTGCCTATGAACTTGTCATCTGATGAAGCTAACAGGTTGGCCTCAATTCTTGGCTGCAGCATAGGAACCATGCCTTTTACTTACTTGGGTCTACCCATGGGGACTACAAGGCCCTCAATCCAAGATCTCATGCCCCTTGTGCATAGGATTGAAAGAAGATTGTCTTCCACTTCATGTTTTCTGAATCAAGGTAGCAGGTTGCAGTTGCTCCACTCTGTCTTAACATCAATGCCTATATACCTCCTGTGCACACTGGTCATCCCAACTGGAATTTTGAAGCAAATTGAAAGGATTCAGAGACAATGTCTATGGAGAGGAAACTCTGATACTCCGAGACAATCTCTGGCCGCCTGGGACTTGGTATGCTTACCAAAAAACAAAGGGGGTCTTGGTGTGCTTAATCTCAGGGTGCAGAATGAGGCATTGTTGATGAAGTTCTTACACAAATTCTATAATCATCATGACATCCCCTGGGTTGGCCTTATTTGGAATGCCTACTATGCCAACTCTGTCCCTCATACTACCATGCTCTGTGGATCTTTTTGGTGGCGTGATGTGTTTAAATTGGTTGACAAATATTGTCAGATGGCTACTCCAGCATTGGGTGATGGCAGGTCCATTCTCTTTTGGTCTGGCAGATGGATGGCTGAGCTTAAGGGTTCCTGTCTCAGGGAAAAATTTCCCAGGCTCTTCTCCTTTGTTATTGATGAGCAACTTTCAGTGTCTGATGCGCTTTCCCAGGAGTTTTTGTCAAATTTGCATTTGCCCATCTCTACACAGGCCTTTCCTGAGCTGGAATGTCTTCAACAGCTGACTCATGATTATTCTTGCTCTGCAACTCATCACGCATGGATTTGGCCTTTTCATAAGGGTTGTTTCATACCCAAATCCTTCTATGTGTATGAGCATTAGCATATTGTTGTTGATCCAATCTTCCAATGGATTTGGAAATCTTCATGTACATTGAAAATCAAGATGTTTGGTTGGTTACTGCTGAGAGATCGTTTAAACACCAGAGACATGCTACTCAGAAGGCATTGGCATGTGGAAGATCATACTTGTGTCCTATGTCCATATCTGATCCATGAAGATCGTGCACATTTGTTCTTCTCTTGTAATTTTAGCATTAGAGTCTGGAATTACCTGCAGATTATCTGGGACCCACAGCCTGGGATGACAACTTATAACATGGCAGTAAAGGCTAGGAAGGATTTTGGGCATTCTTTCTTTGCGGAAGTGGTCTTTACAGCAGCTTGGAACATTTGGATCTTGAGGAATGGCAAGGTTTTCAGGAATGAGACACCTTCTTTCAGAGCATGGAGGCATAACTTCATCCATGACATAACCCTTCTTTCTCATGGGATAAAATGTAAATACAAGGATAGCCTTCTAACTTGGATCTCTAGCCTTCCTTAGGTAGTGTTTTTCTTTGCCCTGCTTGGGTTGTAACTCTGTAAGTATTTCTGTCTTCCTCTTTTCTCTTCTTGTATGGACTTGTAATAGGACTTTGTTCTTTGTTGTTTTCAATAAAGAGCTGTGAGGCTGTTGCCTTGCAGTACATATTCAAAAAAAAGTTGGTTGTTTCTTTCCATCCACAGGCTCCAAGCAGCAAGCAGGAAGATATCCATGAAAAGCGGCTGACGCCAGCTCTCTCTCCCACCATGCAAGATGGCTAGCCTATTGGTTCCTCCTAGCCAGGTCAGACCAACCTTACTCCAACATTGTTTGGCAAAAGGGCACTCAAAGAAGAGATGTTCCACGGTTTCCTCTGGCGGGGTTTGGCAGAGCATGCAAGTGTAGTTGCCCCCGGCTACAGCGAAGTGCCGCCTCTTCAGCATGTTCCTGGTGTTCAAACGATCGACCATAAGCAGCCACCCAAACATCTTGAACTTGATCGAGCATTTGGCTTTCCATAGCCAACCAAAGGCCTTATCAGCTTTCACCTGCTTGAAACAGTGGTTGTAGTACTTCTTTGATGAATAACATCCTAGGTCACAGACCCAAACGTCGGGTGAACCGTATTCCAGACTAACATGCGAGGACCCTTGCTGTATCTCTCTTATCTCCTCCCTAGCCTGGACCGAAAGAGGCAGACTGAAGATCATGGCTGGATCAGTGGTCCTGAGAACCCTAGCAAGGGAGTCATCCTCGTTCAGAGCATAAGAGAAGGCTCGCGGATGCGTGTCCATCAGTACGGAGCCAGTGTCACTAAACCAGACATCTTTCCAAAACAAAGAGCTGCATCCATCCCCGGGGATGACCCTGGCGACCCCACGGAAGGTTCCACTGAGCTGCATTACGTCTTTCCACCAGAAGGAACCCATTAGCTCAGTGGCGTGCGGCACCTTGTTCGGGTAGTATGCCTCCCAGACTAGCTGAACCCAGGGCACATCCTCACGATTGTAGAACTTGAACAAGTACTTTAGGAGAAGCGCGGCATTTTGTATCTTGATATCAATAACACCGAGGCCACCACACCGTTTGGGTCGACAAACAAGCTCCCAGGCAGCAAGGGAGTTGGATTTGATCCCATCATCAGAATTTTTTGCCCAGAGGCAGTAGCGGCGCAGTTTGTCAAGGTGCTCAACCACTTTAGGGTGCAGCTTGATCGTGCACATTGCATAGATCAGCATGGAGGTGATCACCGGATTGACCAGCATCAATTTGGCCCTCGACGACATCAGCGATAGGGCAGTGGATGTTTTCCTCTCAACCGAGTGTACCAATGGCATGAGATCGAGAACACTTGGCCTAGTCGTCCCGATGGGGAGACCAAGGTAAGTGAACGGCAGGGTGCCAACAGAGCAGCCAAACACCCCTACCAACCCACTAGCATGCTGCTGATCGGCATTAATGGGTACGAGGGTCGATTTATGGAAGTTGATCTTGAGTCCCACCGAGGCCGCATAATCCTCCAAAATAAGTTTCATGCGGGTGGCCTGTGTGGGACAAGCTTGCATAACCAGGATTGTGTCGTCAGCGTATTGCACCACCGGGAAGTCACCCGCATTTTCACGAGGAATAGGAAGCTCCAGCAAACCCTGAGTGTACGCGTCATTGATGGCAGCTTGGAGTAGATCAGCCGCAAGGACAAAGATCATTGGTGAGAGAGGGTCACCCTGTCTCACGCCACACTTGCATTTGAATTTCCGACCAGGAACACCATTTAAGAGAACTGACGAAACTCCCGAGCCAAAGATCGTTTCCATCCAGCCTAGCCACCTATCATCAAAACCCATGTGTTTCATAATATCCAGCATGGGGGCATGTTCAATCGTATAAAAGGCCTTGGCAAAATCAAGCTTAAGTAATACAATCTCTCTCCCAGACGAGTGGCATTGATGAATATATTCGTACGACCACGCGAGACAATCCTGGATGGTCCTACCTTTGATAAATCCATATTCGTTCCTGTGTATAATTTTTAGAATGACTTTCTGCAGCCGGTTTGCCAAGATCTTTGTAATGATTTTCAGTCAACAATTCAGTAAGGTAATTGGTCTGAAATCATTAGCCGTTTCCGGAGAGGATATTTTTGGAATCAGGGTGATATATCCCTCACTAATGCTAGTGATGTCAAGTCCCCCAGCATGGAAAGCGTGACAGAGGTCATAGAAATCTGACTTGATGATTTGCCAGCACTTCTTAAGAAAACAACCATTAAAACCATCCGGGCCGGGGGCTCTGTCATTCGGCATTTCCTTAACAACAGCATCTATTTCATCAGTAGAGAAGGGCGCACTCAGTTGGTCCAGCCCATCAATCCTGCGGATGATCCTAGAGAGATCAAATTTCAGGCTGGTAGGTTTAGAAGAACCCAAACGATCCTTGTATGTATTGAACAGGACCCCGTCCTTGCCAACATGATCATGAATTTCGACCTCCCCAACTCTAAGCATGGCAATGGCATTGTGCCTATACTTCTCTGTGGCCAATGACTGAAAGAGCTTAGTATTTTCGTCAGCAAAGCGAAAATACCTAATAGTACATCTCTTTCGCCAGTACTCATTCTGGTATTTGAGCAGGGCCTGTAAGTGGGTTTTCAATATCTCCCTGAAGTTTGACTCCTGGACATATAAAGGTCGTTTGTCCTCAAGGGTGTCCATGATGGCCAGTGTCTCATTACTGTTTTGAATTAGAACTTTGAGTTTCGAGACACCCTTGCTCCATCGCTTGAGATTATATCTCAAGTTTTTTAGTTTTTTACATATTCGCGCCGCGGCATTGGGTGCATGACATGTTTTAGACCATGAGCTAGCAACAACCTCCATGAACCCATCATGATTAGTCCAGAAATTCTCAAACCGGAAAAGCTTGGATCGGGGGACACTTGATTCAATTGTGACCATGCACGTAATGTGATCGGACACTGGTTTTCCCAGAGGCAGGACCATTGTGTTTGGATAGGAGGTGGTCCAACAAGAGGATGAGAAGAACCAATCCAACTGTTCGAGCAGAGGATCATCCTGCATATTACTCCAGATAAATGCTCGGCCTTTCACAGGTAATTCCATGAGTGATTCTACACGGATGAGCTCGTTAAATAACAACATGTCCGCAGCATCACCCCCAGGTTTGTTTCTGTTATTCGTGGATCGAATAAAGTTGAAGTCGCCAAGAATTAGCCAATTTTCATCATCAGGGATATACAAATCAAAAAGCCAGTTTGTAAAATCCACTCTACGCTGACCAGAGCAGGGGCCATAGACATTGACCAGCTTCCACGAGTCATTCGACTGCGTGGCCACAAAAGAAATCCCAATGGCAAAACAATCCACAAACCAAGACGTGCCCGTAAACACAATACTATTCCAAATGACAATGATGCCACCAGAGGCACCCACTGATGGCGCAAAAACAAATTTATCAAAGCGCTTAGGGCAGAAAGTCTTAATAAAGGCAAGATCGAAGGATTCACGTTTAGTTTCCTGGATACATAGCATAGAACAACCGCTACTATCGATCGCATTCCTAATAGCCAAAAGTTTTGCATCAGAGTTTATGCCTCTGATGTTCCACGAGAGCACATTCCACGATTTATTCATCGGAAGGGAAGACTTCAGTCTTCATCCGCCCCCGACGAGCGCTGGTCATCCAGTAGCTTCTCACGGGAGAGGGCTTCAGGGGCAATTCCACAATTGCTTACCATCCATTGAAGATCCTCGATCAGAGTTGGCGAGGGGCAGGCAGCATTGGGCACCTGCACAGGAGCAGCAGCCAAAGAAACAACATTGACAAACAGAATCTCACGTGGTTTCACCCGTGACTTGGAACGCTTTGTGTCTGTAACATGGTTGATTTTGAAACCGTCATACTTGTTGGATCGATTACTCCGTCTGACAGTAGTGGTGTCCAAAGGCACTAACACATTGCGGTGTTGAGTAGCCACAGAAGAGGATGCAAGCACGTGAAGTGCAGTAGGCTGGTCTGATGAAGGCACTATCTGAGATTCTACCTCTGCCGGGACGAGCTGCGTGACCGCCTTGAGGCCAGGAGAGTGTTCAGGCAAATTCCAAGTCGCAGCAATCAACCGAGCCCTGGGTTCAGGCGATAGCATAGACGATGGAACAACAATTGTCCCCCACTGAATTGCAGTAGCAAAGATCCTTGAGAAAATGTCAGGTTCAGGCACCATACACTCAATCCAAGCTGCAGCAGCAGCATTAAGATGATTCTGAATACTCTGAAAAGGGTTTAGGGGTAACATCACAGGAGAAGTATGTTGAAGGGTGATAGCTGGTGTATATATACGCTTGAGAATACCCCCAATCCAAAGCAAGAACTCATGATCAACTGGAACCTGAAGAAAAATAGAACTTCCCCCAGCCCTGACGAACTCCAACCTGGCTGCATGGTTGCCATTCACAAATCCATCAGCCAAAGTTTCCACTGCCTGAAACTTCGAATCAGATGACCAAATGTCAGATAGATTATCCTGCACATTATGCTCCGGAACCACACCATCCATGAGAGACGGACCATCATACTGAAAGAAGGTCCTGAAACTGAACCCAATGTAAGGTGGAGGGATCACAGGCCACACGCCCCACCCATTTTCCTGAACATCCTGAGCAGGTTCCAGGGCATTCCAGGCAGCCTCATTCAAAGCATCCTGAGCCGCCATCTCATCAATTCGTGCTTGCTGCATGAGGGTGTAGTAAGGAAGCTGATATGGATGTGGAGATGCATTCAAAAGCGGGGGAACATCTTCATTACCAACCAACTTTGGAATAGTGTTTCTACCATTCAGAACATAGACAGGCACCGACCACGAGCGAGCAAGACCCGGCAGTAAACCAACCCTGGTAATCACAAGACTATGCGGCACCTCAGCAACATCCTTGATATGACATTTAACAAGGATTCTAGCCTTGTTCTGTCCCAGACGGGGCCAGGCAAGCATCTTCCCAAAGTGTGAGACAGCCTTATGGACATAATGCTCAGTTTGATAGTCCATTGGAAAAGCGAGAAACATGACCCAAACTTCATATTCAAAGGAAGGCATGCGCATATTGATACTCTCATCATGTGGAACTAGGGAGAAAGTGGAATCATCGGCAAAAGCATGCGGTCCTTCTCTAATGGCAGCATCCCTACTCTCCATATCCGCAAACACAACACACCCGATCCCCAGTGGGTAAACAAAATCATCTAGTAGTTCATACTCTAAATCTCCAACGATAATGCGACAGACCTCAGCTAGCCAGAACTCCTTCTGATGATCAGGGACCGGAGGGTGGACGGAAACAATGGCGTACCTATCGTGATTCAGAGGCAGATCATCCACCACCATAACGTGACGTTGGACCCGGTGAGCAGGCCCGCGATCGAAGGTGGATCCATCCGGAGCGAAGGCAAACGGGCTCACGAGGAAGTTCGCCATGGCAGATGGAGCCGAGAGCTGCGGCGGCTTGAGAGATTTCGCCGGAGTAGGAGGTGGTGGATTCTTGCTCACGGTCGATGGTGGGGGCGTGGGTGTAGAACTCGAGGAGAGCGTCGTTTCACCCGATTGGGGTTTTTGGCAGGCAGAATTGACTACACCCTGACCGGGTAGGCGTATCGTCAAGCAATGGGGGTTAGCCACGTCCGCGTGGTGCGGGATTATCTATTTCTGTTTCCATATGCAACCCCCTTGCGGATCCCTAACAACCCGGGCCATACCAACATCCACAGATTTACCAACCGCAGGATCATCCGCAGCAGCCCGAGGCAAGATCCTCTCCGATTGTGTTAGATTTTTTATTTTCCAAGCCCAGCGAGGGAGAAAAGCACAAGTCGTAAGCTTACGTGACTTGTGGCCTAGTCGAAAGCAGAGAGAACAGCGACGAAGCCCCGGACAAAGCCTAGTCATGTGGTCAACTGCAGAACATGCATTACACGGAAAGCCCAAAGGGTCCGGGCCCACTTTGCATGGCACATGCTTATGATCATCAGTACGTGTAGTCAAGCAAGTGCAGGCGCCAGAGTCATCTCCACAACGTTGACAGAAAACTCTAGTGCAAGCATCATCAACATGGCCAAGACGATCACAGAGAGAATAATGCAAAAGTCTTTTGTAAATGTATTCCTTGGTGGGGACTGACGAAATTTGCACCAGAAGCTTAACATTATCATTATCGTATCCGGCCTGCCAGCAATCCAGAACAAAAAAACGTTTCTCATCCGGAATAGAATCCCATAAGCCCACAATATATCCTACCCCCTGAAAAGATGGCAACCTTCTAGGAATATCGGGAACAATAGGTAAAGGTATGGAACCAATCCGAAAAGAATCCGAAGAAACCGGAGACGAAAAACTACCAAAGGAGATCCGATCAGAAGGCTCGCCGGAATGCAAGTCCGTCGGCGGCGGAGTGAAACCCAATTTTTGCAGTACTGGCAATGACGCAGGATCCAATGGTAATTTACTCTGGTTAGAGAGCCATTTAGATTTAATCGCCGGACCAGGTGAGGAAGCCAAACCAGTTAGCTCAGAATTAGCGTGCCATGAGGGGAGCCGTGGACGTGAATTCCCAGATCGATGAAGCTGAAAATGACAGATAAAGTCCGGCCAAATACGGTCTCTTAACCCAAATATGAAATACCCCACACGATTTGAGGCCACTGAAAATCGAAAATGTCAATCACCCAGTCGCAAAACATTGAAACCAGCAGCAAGACCTCCAATACATGACTGAAGGGCCAAACCCACCGAATCCACCGAGAGGGGAAAAGAAGCCGAGGAGAAGGAAACTTCAAGGAAGTATTCCTTGGAGCCGGGGTTGGGGAGGAAGTGGACCGTAGATCCAAACCTTGCACGCACCTATGCCTCCACCTTGAGGCCGGGGGAGAAATCCCAGTGGAGGAGGCCATCCATTGGGGGCATTGGGAGGAGATCGTAGGGTTAAACCCTAGAATCGCCATGGGAATCGCCTGAGGTGGGTGGAGGTGGGGGAGTCGCCATGGGAATAGGTCAAGGTCACAATCATTTACTTACAGAATTGGATGGAGGTGGGGGAGTCGCCACGGGAATCTGCTTATTATCAGTAGGAGTTGGGTTTCTCTGTGCTGGAGCAGTATCTATAAAAACTGGAGTGGTTTATTATCTCCTGGCGTTTGGATCTTTTGCAAAGGCCTTGTTTGTAACCCTTCAGATTCTAAAATAGTCGTCTTCCCCTTGCATTCCTTGTATAGAAGAATGTTGCTTTAATTATAAAAAATGCTACATCAGAGAGATGGAATAGGTACTGAAGAATAGAAAGGCATGACATATTGACATGTATTCCCTCCATCCGGAAAAAATGGATGGGTCTAGGCGTATTTTAGTTCTAGATACATCCTTTTTTATCCATTTCGGCAACATGCAATCCGGACGGAGGGAGTATGGTGTAAGAGCTAGGGATACGACAGGACAACACAGCAAAAAAACACTAGTTGAATGTAAAACTGCATGCTAGCGGAATACATACAGAAAAAACTAAGGCAACATACACGTGTATGATTGGGAAACTACGATGGCATTGCAACAGAGCACTAGAACATCACTTCAATGTAAAAAAAACATGGTATGGTAGACAGATGAAGTACATACTGATGAATAACAATGCATAAGATATTCAGAAGCATGATGTCCAAACTAAGCAGATGGCATTGTGATAGAGTAGAATGATAGTACTTGAATTTGAAAACATGTTATCATGAATGGAATAGGTACAGAAAAATAGGAAGGCATGACATATTTACATGCATGATCAACATGCTAAGCACATGGCATTACAACAGAGTAGATACACTCCAGGACATTATATGCATGTTGTACCCATATCACAGGCCAAGTTAGAGCAAGGACCTTGTGGGGTGAAGAGGATTCATCATCTTTCTGCAAGTCTTCTGAAGAACTTCCTTTACATGTTCCATCATATTGGGTATCATTGACATCAAGTTTATTGGCCTTTACATTGCTCCTTGAGGTTCTTGTGGATATATCAGTGTGTGCAATTATATCTAACATGCATGGAAGACAACTAGTAGTTAGATTCATGTAATGAGTGCCTGTAGGAGACGACATAAATAGTAGGGCTGGGGTTAACTAGCAGCAACAGGTCTCATAAACTAAAGGGAGAACACAGATGAAAGCTACAGAATATGTATCATTTGTACTCGAGATTAACTAGATGGCACACAAAAGTATTAAAGAACAACATAGGTGAAAGCACAAGTGCTCCTTGGGTGGTTTTGGTAATTAATGTCAACATATCTCTTGTTGGACTAACACTTTTACCTAGTATGTTTCAGATGAATTCAACAATGAAGTGGCATGGACTAGAGGATGTGGAACCCCTTCAAGATGCTAAGGACAAAAGGATTGGCTCAAGCTCAAAGCTCAAGACTCTACATTTTCTATTTTAGTGATCCAAGATCACATTGAGTCTATAGGAAAAGCAAATACTCTTAAGAGGGGATGAGGTGTTGCTTAATGGCTTGCTTGCTCCAAATGCTTAGTGATATGCTCCAAAGCCCTCAACTACTTTCTCACATCCACATATGTCCTAAACCAAATGTCAAAATCGGCCCTACCGATACTTTCTATCCGGCGCCACCGAGTTCAGATGTCTTAGCCACTGCCACAAACCCTAGGCAAATCTGTCTCACCGATAGGGATCTCGGTCTCACCGAGATGGGATTGTAATCTCTTTGTGTATGTCCATTACCAAAATCGGTCTCACCGAGTTTTAGTAATCGGTACCACCAAGATTACAATGCAAACTATCTGGTTAGCTTATTACCAAAATTGGTCCCACCGGGTTTGTGTAATCGGTCTCACCGAGTTTGCTTGACCAACTCTCTGGTTAACTTATTACCAAAATCGGTCCCACCGAGTTAGTAGAATCGGTCTCACCGAGATTATGTTATGCCCTAACCCTAACCATATCGGTCCTACCGAGTTGCATGTCGGTCCCACCGAAAATCCTAACAGTCACTAGATTTGCGGAATCGGTCCGACCGAGTTTCACAATTCGGTCCCACCGAGTTTGGCAAGTTGTGTGTAACGGTTAGATTTTGTGTGGAGGCTATATATATACCCCTCCACCCACTCTTCATTTGTGGAGAGAGCCATCAGAATGAACCTACACTTCCAGCATACATTTTCTGAGAGAGAACCACCTACTCATGTGTTGAGGCCAAGATATTCCATTCCTACCATTTAAATCTTGATCTCTAGCCTTCCCCAATTTCCTTTCCACTCAAATCTTCTTTCCACCAAATCCAAATCCTGTGAGAGAGAGTTGAGTGTTGGGAGACTATCATTTGAATCAAAAGAGCAAGGAGTTCATCATCAACACACCATTTGTTACTTCTTGGAGAGTGGTGTCTCCTACATTGGCTAGGTGTCACTTGGGAGCCTCCGACAAGATTGTGGAGTTGAACCAAGGAGTTTGTAAGGGCAAGGAGATCGCCTACTTCGTGAAGATCTACCGCTAGTGAGGCAAGTCCTTCGTGGGCGACGACCATGGTGGGATAGACAAGGTTTCTTCTTCGTGGACCCTTCGTGGGTGGAGCCCTTCGTCGATTCGCACAATCGTTACCCTTTGTGGGTTGAAGTCTCCATCAACATGGATGTACGATAGCACCACCTTTCGGAACCATGGCAAAAACATCCGTGTCTCCAATTGCATTTGAATCCTCCAATCCCATCCCTTTACATTCTTGCAAGTTGCATGCTTTACTTTCCGCTGCTCATATACTCTTTGCATGTTTGCTTGTTATGTATTGTGAGAGTTAAACTTGTGCCTAAACTCCACTTGAACTTAAAGAAGTCAAAAACTGCAACTTTTGGTACTTAGTGTCTAATCACCCCCCTCTAGACACCCCTTCTCGATCCTTACAATTGGTATCAGAGCTATGGTCTCCATTGCTTTGGTTTAAACACCATTGGAGGAAGATGGATGAGTCTACTATTGGGAGTCTTAGACATAGAGTGTCTATACTTGATGGAGATTACTTTCATGAGTGGAAAAATGAGATGCTTGTGATTTCAATGAATAACATTTGAACAAGTACATTGCTAGCCCTTATGCACCTCATGTTGATCCTATGCATCCTACCCTTGATGAGTCAATTGACATGATTCGCAGTCTTAGAACTATTGAACTTATCACTAGAGGCTTGCCTAGAAACTTGATTGGTTGTTTTCCTACTCTTAAGTGTGCCTACACCATATGGAAATTTCTTGAGGAACGTTTTCCAAATTATTCCTTGAAAAATCTAGATGAAATTCTCCATAAGTCTATTGCCTTGAGTAAGATGAATTCCAATGATCCTATGTTTGGTGATTCTCTATTTGAGCTTACAAACCTTATGCGTGCCAAAGGAGATGTTGGAATTATTAGTGATATTATTTCCAAAGCTATTAAAATTCATAAACAAGATCATTGTCAAACTCACTCTAATGAATCACCCTCTCTAGGATTTGATCCACCAAATGACGATGTTGAACATGGATACTATGACGAGGATGATGATAGTGACTTTGATCTTGATGATGCAATGAGACACTTTGGTCTTATGGCAAATCTTTGTTGATATATGGCAGGAGGAAAGGAATGGGTTCTTGATAGTGGATGTACCGATCACATGACCGGAGATAAAGATATGTTTCGTGAGCTTGCTGAAAACGATGGTCCTCGAAAGTATGTCACTTTTGGTGATAACTCAAAGGGTAAGGTGGTTGGCCTCGGTAAGGTGGCCATATCACATGATAGCTCCATACAAAATGTCATGCTCATTGAATCTCTTGGCTACAACTTACTTTCAGTATCTAGACTTGCTGATTTTAGTTTTAATGTCCTATTTACTGAAGTAGATTGCCAAGTGTTTCGTAGAGATAATCATAAAACGGTCTTTACCGGTGTACGTAGAGGTGATCTATACATTGTTGATTTCACTAAAAAGGCTCAACCTAGAACTTGCTTTATTGCTAAATCTTCTAAAGGTTGTTTATGGCATAGATGATTAGGTCATGTTGGCATGCGAAACCTTGACAAGCTTATTAAAGGAAATCATATCCTTGGCGTTAACGATGTCATATTTGATAAGGATAGACTTTGCAGCGCTTGTCAAGCAGGTAAACAGGTTGGAGGGAGGCATCCCGTGAAGGACATCATGACCACAAGAAGGCCACTCGAGCTACTTCACATGGATCTTTTTGGTCCCAATGCTTACAAAAGTCTCGGTGGAAATTCTTTTGGTCTAGTTATAGTTGATGATTTTTCAATATTTATGTGGGTGTTCTTTCTCGATGATAAATCGCAGGTTCAAAATATCTTCAAAAACTTCGCTAGGAAGGCCCAAAATCAATTTTAAGTGAAGATCAAGAAGGTTCGCAGCAACAACAGAATGTAGTTCAAGAACGCAAATGTGGATACCTTTCTTGACGAAGAAGGTATTTCACACGAGTTCTCGGGTACGTACACACCTCAACAAAATGGAGTTGTTGAGAGGAAGAACCGGACGCTCATCAAAATGGCGAGAACGATGCTTGATGAGTACAAGACGTCGAAGCACTTTTGGGCGGAAGCGGTTGAGACAGCTTGTCATGCAACAAATCGCTTGTATCTTCACAAGCTACTTGGCAAGACGACATACAAGCTCCTCACCGGTAACAAACCCCAAGTTGGATACTTTCAAGTATTCGGCTCAAAGTGCTATATATTCTTGATAAGCATCATCGTTCTAAATTTGCTCCTAAGTCTCATGAAGGTTTCCTACTTGGTTATGGCTCAAACTCTCACACTTACCATGTCTACAACAATTTCACCCGAAAGGTTGAAGAAACGGTAGATGTGAAGTTTGATGAATCTAACGGCTCGCAAGTAGAGCTATTGCCAATTGATGTAGGAGACAAAGACCCCTCGGAAGCAATCCAAGACATGTCTATTGGCAAGATTCGTCCAGCGGAGGTGAAGGAGAGTACCTCGTCTGTCCAAGTGGAAGCTTCTACCTCACGACAAGGTGAACCAAGAGTTGATACGGAAGCATCCACAAGTGGGACACACCAAGATGAAGAAAACGAGGAAGTGCACCAAGACGAACGTCAACAACCTCCTTCTCCACCACGACAAGAGAACGACAACACCAACAATGAAGAAGGCCAAGAAGAAGAACAAGATGAAGAAGATGTTCAACAAAGACCCAAGCAACAGGTTTCACGAGTTCGAGCAAGAATTGCTAAAGATCATCCCATCGAGCAAATCTACAATGATATCCAAACTGGGAGAATCACTCGCTCTAAAACTCATTTAGCTAACTTTTGTGAACACTATTCATTCATCTCTAGCATTGAACCTATGAAGGTTGAAGAAGCATTGGAAGATCTGGATTGGATAAACGCTATGCATGAAGAGCTACACAACTTTGAGAGAAATCAAGGTTGGACATTGGTTGAGAAGCCCGACCACAACCACAACATCATCGGTACCAAATGGGTGTTTCGCAACAATCAAGATGAAGATGGACAATTAGTTTGCAACAAAGCACGTCTTGTCGCCCAAGGCTACACACAAGTCGAAGGTATGGACTATGGTGAGACTTATGCTCCTGTTGCTGGACTTGAGTCCATTCGCATCTTACTTGCCTATGCTAATCACCATGATATCACCTTGTACCAAATGGACATTAAAAGTGCTTTTCTAAATGGTGAAATAATGGAGGAAGTTTATGTTAAGCAACCTCCCGGCTTTGTTAATCCTAAGAAATCTGATCATGTTTACAAACTTCACAAAGCTCTTTATGGTCTTAAACAAGCTCCTAGAGCGTGGTATAAATTCTTGACCAAGTTCCTTATTGAGAAAGGCTTTGAAATCGGGAAAATTGATTCTACCCTTTTTACTAAAAGGGTCAATGGAGAACTATTTGTATGCCAAATCTATGTTGATGATATTATATTTGGTTCTACTAACCCTCACTTTAGTGAAAAGTTTGGGAAGCTAATGTTAGAGAAGTTTGAGATGTCGATGATGAGTGAACTCAAATTCTTTCTTGGTTTGCAAATCAAGCAAACTAAGGAAGGTACCTTGGTCTCTCAAACGAAGTATACCAAGGACTTATTCAAGAAGTTCAATATGAAAGAATGCAAAGGTATGACTACACCCATTCCTACTAGTGGACATCTTGATTTGACCAAAGATGGTGAACCTGTCGATCAAAAGGTTTATCGCTCTATGATTGGTTCATTGTTATATCAATGTGCTTCATGTCCTGATATCATGCTAAGTGTGTGCATGTGTGCACGATATCAAGCTGCTCCTAAAGAATGTCATCTTAAGGCTGTGAAAAGGATAGTGAGATACTTAATCCATACACCAAACTTTGGCATTTGGTATCCAAAGAGGGCCTCTTTCGATCTTGTTGGCTACTCTGACTCGGACTATGCCGGTGACAAGGTTGATAGAAAGTCCACTTCAGGTACTTGTCAATTTCTTGGTAGATCTCTTATATCTTGGTCTTCCAAGAAACAAAACTCGGCATCCTTATCCACCGCCGAAGCGGAATACATTGCCGCTGGTTCATGTTGTGCTCAATTACTTTGGATGACCCAAACTCTTAAAGACTATGGGATATATGTGAAACATGTTCCATTACTTTGTGACAATGAAAGTGCTATCAAGATTGCTCACAATCCCGTGCAACATTCTCGAACGAAGCATATTGAAGTTCGTCATCGTTTCATTCGAGATCATGTTGCCAAAGGGGACATTAATCTTAAGCATGTTCGGACCGAAAAGAAATTAGCGGATATTTTCACTAAACCACTTGATGAGAAAGTGTTTTGCATGTTAAGAGGTGAATTGAACATCATTGATGCCTCAAACTTGGAGTAGGAACTCCATTTGATACATGCAAGACATGAGCCTATGACTAATCCTTGATATTTCTCCTATGATGACTATCTTATGTCTTGGATACATTTGCATCTTCCATGTTATCTAACCCTTGTAGGTACTTGGATGGATCAAAATCTATGAGATTTCAACTCATTCATATCTTGAGCAATCTCTACATCACCAAGTCCCTACACAACGGTGGTTGAAGACAAGGAATCACGAAACCATTCAAACATATCCTTTGACAAATTTATTATTCAACTTCATGATTGTCATTTTGGACACACAAGTTCTCTTCCTTGCAAAAACTAACCCATGTAGGTAGATGAACTCAAATTCCAAAGAGGTGCTCCCAACTCTTGATGAGCTACATCAACCTTGAGCAACCCATACAAGTTCAACTACATGATCACTATCAACACCACCACCCAAGGTATGTTGTTCCATCTTAGAGAAGCTTTACCCCGAGTCATGAGTCAAAGAAACTCGACAAGATGTGAATACATTAAGATGCTTAAACGAAAAATGGTAACCCCATTTTGAGCTTAAACGATGAGTATGACCTATGATCAAGTGATATCACTTGACTCCTAAGTCAATATACTCTAACATAGGTGACTTTGTCACCGACCAATTCTAGATGAAGTTCTCTTGTGTTCTTTTCTGTGCTCTTGCATTTGTCTCATGCATACTTGTTTTCCCTTTCAAAAAAAACTTCATCTAGATTTCTTTTCTTTTCTATTTGTTCTGCATTCCCTGCATCCAATTCATTTCAAATCCGTCATTTAATTCCTTGCAAATCCTTGTGAGATCTTACTTGTCTAGTGAGCTGAGGTGACAAGTGTTTTCTCTGTGATGAACTCGGTCACACTGGTCTCTTGTTTTCGATCTACCCGAATTCTTTCGGTGCAACCAAAGCATACCACTCGGTGCTACCGATTTCACTACAAGAAAGACACTTTGCCATTTATTCCTGCATTGCTTTTGATCCAGCTCCACTCAATGAATCTTGTCCTCTACAAGCATCACATTTACCTTAGTGTTTTGTGCTATGACTCAAGGACCAAACCCATTCACGACAAATTCCAGAAGACCCTTCTTGGAAATTGATGTCAAAGGGGGGAGAGAGAGCACGTCAAAGCTTAATCACATCTCTAGGGGGAGAGAATACTGACATCTCTAGGGCGAGAGATTACTCAAGGAGAGAGTAATCTTCAAGGATCCCAGATGCTTGGTGTTCAAGACGATAGATGCCACATGTCTTCTTGAGGGGAAAGACATGTTCATATGTGCTTATTTGCATTAGCTCTGTTCATTTCCTTCTTTGAGCTCTGATTTTCTGTTCCCTATCTTCTCCCAGTATCCCATGCTAGATTCAGGGGGAGCAAGACTTCTAAGGGAAAGAATTCCTTCAAATTCATTGCACATCTTTACCTTTGGGGACATGTCTATATTAAATGTAGTACTTAGTACTCACTCTCTACATGTCATCCCAGTCTTAGTATTCTTGTGGTTTCCTTCTGTTTGCTCTGGCTAGTAGGTGCATCTGTGTTATCTAACCTTATTTTCATAGGTTCATTCCATCCTAAGCCAACTCAAGACCACAAGGTAAGTATATGCATCACAATCATGTGTATGAGGAATTCTGGATGATGTACATACTGTTTGCAAGAAGGACTCACGAGCATGAAGGTACATTTCCCATATTCACATCTTTTGCTCTGATACATATAGCCCAGATACATGTAACACATTGCCTACTCTGTCATGGTTATGCTCTCACATGCTTCTATATTCCATATTCACATGATTGCATACATGTAGGTGGAGCCTATGCATGTTACATGTCTTTCCAAAGTTTTACTTGTTATTCTCTATATCTTTATCTAAAGCTTTGATGTAAGTTGTCATCAATTACCAAAAAGGGGGAGATTGGAAGCACAAGTGCTCCCTAGGTGGTTTTGGTAATTAATGTCAACATATCTCTTGTTGGACTAACACTTTTACCTAGTATGTTTCAGATGAGTTCATCATCAACACACCATTTGTTACTTCTTGGAGAGTGGTGTCTCCTAGATTGGCTAGGTGTCACTTGGGAGCCTCCGACAAGATTGTGGAGCTGAACCAAGGAGTTTGTAAGGGCAAGGAGATCGCCTACTTCGTGAAGATCTACCACTAGTGAGGCAAGTCCTTCATGGGCGACGGCCATGGTGGGATAGACAAGGTTGCTTCTTCGTGGACCCTTCGTGGGTGGAGCCCTCCGTGGACTCGCGCAACCATTACCCTTCGTGGGTTGAAGTCTCCATCAACGTGGATGTACGATAGCACCACCTATCGGAACCACGACAAAAACATATGTGTCTCCAATTGCATTTGAATCCTCCAATCCCATCCCTTTACATTCTTGCAAGTTGCATGCTTTACTTTGTGCTGCTCATATACTCTTTGCATGCTTGCTTGTTATGTATTGTGAGAGTTAAACTTGTGCCTAAACTCCACTTGAACTTAAAGAAGTCAAAAACTGCAACTTTTGGTACTTAGTGTCGAATCACCCCCCCCCCTCTAGACACCTCTTCTCGATCCTTTCAATAGGTAATACTAGAAGTGGTATAATACTATAATCACCAGCCTGTGGGATAGCATTGGCTGATGGATGATAACTATGGAACAACGCTACATAAAGAACAAGTATCTTAGCTGAATATGGAACATCGTTAACTCCTGAACAAGACCCGTAAGAGCATGAATATAAAGTGAAATGTGATGATCTATTTTCCATGCTTAGATGAATAACAAAGCCATAAATATTGCACACAAGTAAGATGGGGGAACAACCTATCTGGCCGCCATCCATAGGAGTAAGCATCATGTGCTGACTTGTCGATGGCCATGCAGTTGTTGTGGTTGTGCATGTCGGGCACGCGCATTCGATGCAGGGAACTATTGAGTGGGGACTATAGCTCCCTTCTGGTGTATGCTTCCCTTGTTGGAGCAGCTACGGTGAGTCGGAAGACGGTGTGTCTGAAGATGCAGATAACACATAATGTTAAGAACGACATATCTCTTTGATCTGAAGAAATGCACTAAGAGATCAACAGCAAGGTACGAGAGTGGTCACACGTCTGTTGACGGAAGACTAGATTGGGGTCACACGATTTTATTTTATTTTGGTACTGTCCGATCTACGCCAGATGGCTTGATGGCCGTCTTGTGGCTCCCGGCTAACATTGTTCGGAATCTTCCCCGAAGAGCCAGCGACCAACAGCAGAGCAGCCTGCCTCTGCCGTTCGTGGCCCCGGACAAAACCCCGCTCCCCGCCCCACCGCATTGTCGTAGTTTTGCCGCCCCCGGGCCAATCCACAAAGACACCACGTCATCCAGATCCGGTGGCGGTAGTACCTTCAACCCACGCAACTCTAAGATAGCCATCTAAGCGTTGCTTCCGTGGAGAACTTGCGGCCCCGCAACCTTATGTTAGACACCAGCCAACCGACAGCCTAGGAGCTCTGCTGCCTCGAGGGGTGCTGCTTCCCATTGGGAATCGATTGGCCTAGAATAAAAATTCAGACAACTGATGCCTAAATTAAGTGATCTGAGATGAGGGTGCGACCTATCTGGCGGCATGGTCAAGTAGGCAGGTCCAGCTACCGAGTTGGTGAGGCCGGCGCGGTTGCGGTGGCGACCGACGGCAGGGAAACAACGATGTCGCGATGGTCGACGGCTACGGGGAAGCAGCGCCGGGACTCTGGACAGATCCGAAGTTGGAGCCGCTCCGGCGCCGTTGTAGGACCTTGAAGTATGTCTAGAGGGGGGTGATTAGACTACTTGACCAATTAAAAACTTAGCCTTTCCCAATCTTAGAGTTTGGCAGATTTTAGCTATCTTAGGACAAGTCAAGCAATCATCACACAATTCAAGCACGCATGCAAAGAGTATATAGGAAGTGGAAATTGAAGCATGCAACTAGCAAGAAAGTAAAGGGAAGGGTTTGGAGGATTCAAACGCAATTGGAGACACAGATGTTTTTGGCGTGGTTCCGATAGGTGGTGCTATCGTACATCCATGTTGATGGAGACTTGAACCCACGAAGGGTAACGGTTGCGCGAGTCCACGGAGGGCTCCACCCCGAAGGGTCCACGAAGAAGCAACCTTGTCTATCCCACCATGGCCGTCTCCCATGAAGGACTTGCCTCACTAGTGGTAGATCTTCACGAAGTAGGCGATCTCCTTGCCCTTACAAACTCCTTGGTTCAACTCCACAATCTTGTCGGAGGCTCCCAAGTGACACCTAGCCAATCTAGGAGACACCACTCTCCAAGAAGTAACAAATGGTGCATTTTTGATGAACTCCTTGCTCTTGTGCTTCAAATGATACTCTCCCCAACACTCAACTCTTTTTCATAGGTTTTGGATCTGGTGGAAAGAAGATTTGAGTGGAAAGCAACTTGGGGAAGGCTAGAGACCAAGATTCATATGGTAGGAATGGAATATCTTGGCCTCAACACATGAGTAGGTGGTTCTCTCTCAGAAATGGTAAGTTGGAAGTGTAGGTTTGTTCTGATGGCTCTCTCCACGAATGAAGAGGAGGTGGAGGGGTATATATAGCCTCCACACAAAATCTAACAGTTACACAAAACTTGCCAAACTCGGTGGGACCGAATTGGTAAACTCGGTCGGACCGATTCAGCAAATCTAGTGACCGTTAGGATTTTCGGTGGGACCGAAATGCAACTCGGTAAGACCGATATGGTTAGGGTTAGGGCATAACGTAATCTCGGTAAGACCGATTACACAAACTCGGTGAGACCGATTTTGGTAATAAGCTTTCCAGAGAGTTGGTCAGGTAAACTCGGTGGGACCGATTTGCTCTTTTCGGTGAGACCGAAATGTTACAAATGGGAAACAGAGAGTTTACATTGCAATCTCGGTGGGACCGATCACTCACTTTGGTTACACCGAAACATTACGGAGGGAAACAGAGAGATTACAATCCCATCTCGGTGAGACCGAGATCCCTATTGTTAGGACCGATTTGCCTAGGGTTTGTGGCAGTGGCTATGACATTAGAACTCGGTGGCGCCGGATAGGAAGAGTCGGTGTGACCGATTTTGGCTTTAGGTTTAGGTCATTTGTGGATGTGAGTAAGTAGTGGAGGTTTTTTTGGAGCATATCACCAACCACATGAAGCAAGACGCTCATTAAGCAACACCTAATCCCTCCTTGATAGTATTGGCTTTTCCTATAGACTCAATGTGATCTTGGATCACTAAAATGTAAAATGAAGATTCTTGAGCTTTTTAGCTTAAGCCAATCCTTTGTCATTAGTATTTTGAGGGATCCACTTTCATCATCCATGCCATGCCATTCATTAAGCTTTCCTGAAATAATAGTCTTGGAATAGCATTAGCTCAATGAGCTATATGTTGTTATGAATTACCAAAACCACCTAGGGATAGTTGCACTTTTAGCCATGAACAATGGCGGGGGTAAATCGGCTCTGGTACGGTTCACGCGGCCGTCATCGAGGCAGCTCCAGCAGCACGAAGTAAGAGGCACATGGCCCAGTGCACGACGGCTAATGGACAGCGTCTCCGGCATTAGGGAGGAGGGCGGCTGTGAAATTGGTGCGGTTGGGGCGCCATGGAGGAGGGGCTGAGGTTTCGTGGCTCGGGACAAGGGAGCTTCCCGGGGAGAAGGTGATTTGGCGCCCACGAGGTATGAATGGGGGGCGGGGGGGGGGATTGGGAGGGGACTGGAACCATGTATTACGAACGCATTTTTCTAAAATTTGAGGGGGAGTTACAGTTCTACCCCTGCCTTTAGGCTTCTCGGCTTGGCTCTGGGTACTGAGGGTCGGGGATAGTAGAGTAACTTTGCTTCTCCCCAAATAGTGTAGCTTATGATCAAACACATCATCATCAATGTCTCACAAAAATAGCATAGTATCTCAAGCAATCAAAAGCAAACAAAGTTTAACCACCAAAGCAAGAGAGAACAAAAGCAACACTCTCTCTCTCGAAGCCTATGATCTGTACATTTTTCTCCCCCTTTGGCAACAAGTTACCAAAAAGTTCAAAAAAATGCATAGTGCTAGATCGACTCTCGGGATTGATCTTCAGGTGGTGGTGTCCGGAGAACTCCAAGAATGAAGGCTACAGTTGAAGTAGAGGGAGCTGGATGAGTTGGTGCTGGAGCTGGTTGCACTGGAGCTGTAGGAGCTGTAGCTGGTGCAGATGATGTGGCTCTGGTGTCTGGCACAGGCACTGCAGCTTACCTCTGAGCTCTAGGCACTCTGTCAAATACATTAGTGGTAGTCTTGCCCTTCCTCTCCTGCATGTCATCTTGTAACTGCTCCACAACTAACTGAATCTCAGTTACTTTGACATCTAGATCATAGAATTTTGGTTCCATGATTCTTTCCAAGCTCTGCTGATTTTGAGTGAGGGTGGCCAATCCCTTCTCAATCCTCAGTGTTGATGCTATCAAGTAACCAAGCTGCTCCTGCTTGTTCTTCAGAAAGTACTCAGATGCCTCCTCTTGAGTTGGCATCTTGGCAGCCTTCTCTTTCCTTGCCTTCTCCTTCTTCTCTTGAGCTTGTACTGATGATGGTTCATTCTCATTCATGACAACCTGATTGTCCTCAAAGTCTGGATAAAGAGGAAAATGTTCCTTATCCAATAGATATTTTCTTGTGCCCATCTTTGAGTTAATTAACTCCTGAATCTGAGGGGCATATCCACAGCTTCTCTTTTGGTCTGCTGCTGTCCTCTTAATGGTCTCAACCATAAGGCTCATGACCTTGAATTTCTGTGGCACATCAAAAAAATGCAACATGTTGATTGCATGCCCTCTAATCATGTTGTGGTCACTAGACTTAGATAACAGAGTGTGCCTTAGGATGCAGTTGATTGTTGGTAGCCCTGATAGAAGAAAGTGGACTGGCCCAAACTTATGTGTCTCAATGGCTTTGTTTGGGATCTCCTTGTACATGTGTGCCATGGAATTGTGGTCCATCTTCTTCTTGGCATAGACATCCAAGTCATCTTCACTCTCCTTTGGGGCATTGATCAGTTTTGCCCACTCCTCAACGGTTGACTGGTACCTTGTACCTTCAGACATCCAAATTATCCTCCCATCTGGATAGAAGTGTGTTGTGGAGTAGAATTGCATAATGAGTTCATCATTCCAGTTGGTGAGCTTTTGCCCAACAAAATCTGCAACTCCACAAGCAACAAAACTGTCTTGCACTCCAGGATAGTGTTCTTCATTTTCTTTCATGTAGGTCTAGTCGACCCACCTCATATCACACACTATGGGCTTCTTGTCCAACAAAATTGTCTCATAGAAGTCCTGCTGTTCCTTTGTATGGAACCTATAATCAACAGCAGTCCTTCTCCTTGTGGCATATGGATCTGTCATCCTCCATAGCCTCAACCCTGAGTCTCTTCTGATGTTCATGTCCTCAGCCACAGGATGGGCATCATTATGGTCTGGTATCTTGGGATTGAGCTTCCTCAGGACTTGTCCTTCTTCATCTTCCTCATCAGCAACTTTAGGCACTGGGGCCTTGTTCTTCTCAGCGGCTGGAATACTCCTGGTATTCCTCTTTGGTGCAAGCTTGTGCTTGGGGGCAGCTTTGGGTGCTTCCTTGGGCTTTGATGTTGCAGCCCCTGACTTAATTGCATCACCCATAAGCTTTTGTGCCTTGGGTGCTGGTGCAGCAACCTCTTCTTCATCTTCCATCATGGAAGGTTGCCCAACAACTCTGGCTATGGTCTTTTTGAGCCTTTCTTTCCTTTTCTTTCCTTCTATAGAAGGCTCTTTGGGATCAGGCTTCTTAGGCACTTGAGTAGATCCTCTGACCTTCAGCATAGGTGTCCTCTTGGCAGGAACCTTCCTATTGAGTCCAGGTTTAGTGGTCTTGGCTGAGCCATACTCCTTCTTGAGCACTACCTTCTTGGAAGTACCCTCATCCTCTTCTGCTCTATAATCCTCATCCTCAGAATCTGAGGTTCTCTTCTTCCTTGTCCTGGTGGCAGCTTTAGGCAGGTTGCTTGGGGTGCTCCTGCTGCCTTCATCTGAAGTGATAGAGGGACTAGTTCCCTCACTCATGTGCATCTGCTCTTCTGACCTGTTCTGACTATCACTTTGGTCTGACATGCTGCAAATCACTAACTGCTGAGCCTGTGAAGAGTTATAGATGAGATAGACTGGATGAGCATCACAAAATGCAGAGATTTTTGCAAAAGAATGATTCAAAATTTTAGTTTTAGTTTTCCACAAAAAGCATTTTGGATCAACCGATTTTCAAACTCGGTGATACCGAAGCAGTTTTGGAACCTAAACTGATGAACTCGGTTGGACCGAGTCACAGTTCGGTGGCACCGACACTGCTAGGGTTTCACAAAGTCCTAAAATCAGTCTCACCGATTAGCAATTCTCGGTCAGACCAAGAGTTACTAGTGCAATGGCATTAGCCAAATCGGTTGGACCGAGTTTTTCAACTCGCTGGGTCCGAGATGGTTTCGGCGGAAACCTAACCCTAAATTTTCAAATCTCATCTAATCTAAGGATTGCATTGACAGGATAGGAGTGTTTCAATCGTGACAAGAATCATTAAGAACACAATGTGCTAGGAACTGGACGAGGATAGCACTATGATCGAGTTCATACCCTAACTTGGTGATGAACGCGCTACGGCGGCAACAGCGGGGGTGAAATCCGTTGACAGCGGCAGAGACCAGCGACAAGAGGCGGCTGGCGACGAGGAGATGATCCGGAGACCCTGATGGCAGAACGAGCTATTGCGCGGGCGAAGAGGTTCGGAGAAATTTCCAATTTTTTGCCCGTGACTATATATAGCCCGACCCTGTCGGTGTGACCGAGTGGAACAACTCGGTGGCACCGAGATGCTTAACTGTGTACAGTTACAGCAACTCGGTGTGACCGAAAAGTTCAAATCGGTTGCACCGAGATTGAAAACCTAGATCGACTTAGTGATCTCGGTGGGACCGAAATGGAGGAATCGGTCAGACCGAGAATCACAAAGAATTTTTGGAAGTTTAAGTCTATGACGAATCAGGGACTCCGAGTGCTCCTCACACAGAGTGGTTCGAATCTGACTTGATCAAATTTTGTGATGTAGCATGAATAGAGTTTGAGACGAGAAAAGCATAGATAGCTTGCCAGGACCCCGATCCTAAGTCACACAGATCTAGCATGTAACACATCATATCACGTTGCGGCCTCACGCACAGTATTCCCACGGGTGCCACCTTACCTGGCCCGGGACCGTTTGTGCCTTTTGGCTCACGAATATGATAGTGCCACTAGCATCCATATGACAAAGAACCCGGGCTGACATGGCTAGTTGTGAACCCAAAGTGGCACTAACTTACAGGGACATGCATACATGACCCAGCAACAAACGTGTCGGTCATCAGCGAGTGAATCCGGGCTGTAGCAACTGGGCTAGCAGGACTCCGGAGAATCCGGGCTGTAGCAGGCTAACAGGACTCTGGTAGACACCGCGTGACATTTCCTCGAAGGGACAGACACAGGAACGAAGAAGGACACATGCCGGCCAGCCTAAGTGTTTCAGAGCAGTAGCAAGCTACCAAGGCTCAGTGGAAACACTAGGAGACATTTCCCGGTAAGAGAGGCTACCAAGGATAAACAACTAGATACTCAGATCTCACACATATCAAGCATTTGAAATCATACACACAATATGCTCGATATGTGCAAATACAACATGGCATCACAACATAACTCTACGACTCAAAGTATTTATTCAATAGGCTCCGAGGAGCGAGATATTACAAACCTGAGTCTCATGACCCAACATTCAGAGCATACAAGTAAAAGCACAAGCGGAAGCTTAACATGTCTGAGTACAGACATCTACAAATGAAAAAGGCTAAGAAGCCTAACTATCTACCAAATCCTGTTGAGGGCACAAGATCGTAGCTGAGGTAAAAAGCTAAACGTCGAAGTCCACGTGGAACTACTAGCGAGACTGAAGTCTCTGCAAAAACATAAATTAAGCAACGTGAGTACAAATGTACCCAGCAAGACTTACATCAGATCTATCTACATATGCATCAGTAGCAACAAAGGGGGTGGTGGGGTTTAACTGCAGCAAGCCAGCTTTGACTCGGTGGCTATCCTGAACTACGACTGCAAGTAACTCTTTTGAGGTGGCGCACACGAGTCCACATATTCACCATATCAATACACCACTATGAATCCGCTCCCGTCTCCCTACGAGAACGCCATCCATAGCACTCACGCTTATCTTGCGTAATTTAGAGTATCCACTTTCACTTTTCTATGAACTGTACAGGCAACCTAGAAGTCCTTTACCGCGGACACGGCTATTCGAATAGATCATATTAACCCTGAAGGGGTGTACTTCTTCACACACGCTCTCACCACTTACCGCCGTTTACATGACATGTACTCGGCAACCTTCAAGCGGAAGCCCAGCGAGGGTGTCGGCCACGACCTGACTAACCACACAAGTCTCTCATCCAGGTTTATCGCCTATTCAGGTTCCATCCGCAAGGAGATCCGGCCGGGGTGTCACTCACGGCCCCAAACGATGTGAGCAGGGTTCCCAAGCCCACCATCCGGGTGCCACTGTGCCTAGTCTGTCCCAAGCCCACCTGTACCGGGTGCCACTTGGTAGACTAGTAACACTACCTACAAACACCAAAAACTAGTTGCAACTCCTGGACAGAGATCAAGTTGATTAATAAGTCGAGAGGGGCACTTAAGCATTCCAATGCGTGGTAGTAGCTGGTCATGGATCACAAACATAGAACTCAGTTCCTAAGGACGGCTGCAATGAGACAACCCACCGTGTACTCCTACATGGCCTCTCACCGCTACCTTTACCAAATCATGTTCACACACTTAGCTCTCAATAGTAGGACATGTTCACCACATTCCAATTCATCCCCGATGAATCAGACCTGACACAACTCTAAGCAATAGCAGGCATGACAAAGAAGCATGAATGAGTAGGCACATCAGGGCTCAAACAACTCCTACTCATGCTAGTGGGTTTCATCTAGTTACTGTGGCAATGACAGGTCATGCAGAGGAAAGGGGTTCAACTACCGCAGCATGTAACAGTTGAATCATTGTTGTCCTAATGCAGTAAAAGAGAGCAGGAGCAAGAGAGTGGGATTGTATCGGAATGAACAAGGGGGTTTTGCTTGCCTGGCACTTCTAAAGATAGTATAGCTCTTCATCGGTGTCATTGATCACATCGTCGGAACCACGTCTATCGAGAGGGGACAAACACCAACAAACAAGGAAGAAACACAATCAATGCAATGCATAATATGACGCATGATCATGACATGGAAATATGTTGTGATTTGAGCTAATGCATCTAGGAGTAGGTTAAATGGAGTTGGTTTGAATCCAAGATTCAAATTCAAACTCCACATGTGGTTATTTAAATGCCATTCATACCATTTGTCCTAAACAGTAGTCATAAGTTGTTCTAACATGCATGAAACCAGTACAGATGGATAGATTGGATTTTTCTGATCATTTTTCAAATATAATTTATTTCATTTGGAGTTACGGTTGAATTACTATGCATTTTTGAAGTTTATACAAATTTCTGGAATTTCTGAATTGTTTTTAATCCAGAAAATGATTTACTGCGTCAGCCTGACGTCAGTGTGACATCAGCAGGTCAACGGAGCCGGTCCAGGTCAAATCTGACCTGTGGGGCCTGCGTGTCAGTGGTTAGTTAAACTAATCTAGTTTAGTTAGTACTAACCTGGGTCGTTCTAATTAAGTTTAAAGTTAAACTAGATTAATTAGCCGGGGGCGGGCCCGCATGTAAGTGAATTAGTGGGTTAACTAAAAGTTAGTTAGTGCTAAGCTAAAATTTGCAGGGCTCTGGGCCCACTTTCGTTGACCCTGGGGAGTCAAACCCCAGGTCAAACGAGGTCAACTCGCCGGCGGTTTGATACCGGCGACGACAGACGTGGCGGAGGGCTTCGGAAAACGCCCACAGGGCTCGGTTTTGGACGCGGTTTGTGGCTACGGAAAGCTGAGAGTCTCGCGCATCCGACAGAGGCAACAGCTCGCGCCAGAGTGGACTAAATCGACAACGACGGCAAGTTTTGCGGCGGCCGAAGTTCGGTCGAGCTTGGGGGCGGTGTTAGGGAGCACGACAGGGGGTGCAGAGGGGTGCTATGGCCTCCTAGGGGTGCACTGAGCACGTCTGCGTGCTCGGTTTAGACGGAGGCGAACCAAAATGACGACGGCGACTAGTCCGGCATCGATGAGGTCTTGGTCTCGACGGAAACGAAGGCTACGATGAGCTAATGGACACGGAAGAAGGGGGGATCGGTAGAGGAGCTCACGGCGAGTGCAGAGGTGGCCTCGGCGTGCTCGAGGAAGCACTGGAGCGAGCGGGGCGGCGAGAGGGATCTCCGGTGGTCCGAGGTTGAAGACGGCGACAGGGCGGTGCTGCGGTGCGTCCCGGCTTGCTTGACTTGGCGTAGGGGTTGGGGACGATGTGGCGGAGCTCCTAGGCATGTCGGAGAGGCGAGGGGGAGGCGATGGCCGCGGTGGTGGCGAACGGCGGCAACAAACCCGTTCGGGTGGGTGAGAGGGAGAGTGAGGGAGTCCTGGATTAGGGGGTGTCCGGATGGCCGGACTAAGACCTTTGGCCGGACTCCCGGACTATGAAGATACAAGATTGAAGACTCCATCCCGTGTCCGAATGGGACTTTCCTTGGCGTGGAAGGCAAGCTTGGTGATACAATATGAACATCTCCTCCCATTGTAACCGACTCTGTGTAACCCTAGCCCTCTCCGGTGTCTATATAAACCGAAGAGTCTTAGTCCATAGAACGAACAACAATCATACCATAGGCTAGCTTCTAGGGTTTAGCCACTCCGATCTCGTGGTAGATCTACTCTTGTACTACCCATATCATCAATATTAATCAAGCAGGAGTAGGGTTTTACCTCCATCGAGAGGGCCCGAACCTGGGTAAAAACATCATGTCCCTTGTCTCCTGTTACCATCCGCCTAGACGCATAGTTCGGGACCCCCTACCCGAGATCCGCCGGTTTTGACACCGACATTGGTGCTTTCATTGAGAGTTCCTCTGTGTTGTCGCCTTTAGGCCCGATGGCTTCTTCGCTCGTCAATCGCGATGCGGTCCGGGATGAGACTTTTCTCCCTGAATAGATCTTCGTATTCAGCGGCTTCGCACCGCGGGCCAACTCGTTTGGCCATCTGGAGCAGATCGAAAGCTACGCCCCTGACCATCAGGTCAGGTTTGGAAGCTTAAACTACACGGCCGACATCCACGGGGACTTGATCTTTGACGGATTCGAGCCACGACCGGGTGCGCCGCACTGTGTCGATGGGCATGATCTAGCTCTGCCGCTGGACAGCGCCCAGAGTGCCGCTCAGGTGTTCACTCTGACCATTAGCTCGGAGCCGACTGCGCTAGCCAGGGACGGACGGTTGGACGCCGCCCCAGGAGTCGCAATCTCTGCAGCGATAGAGCCGAATACTAGCCTAGTCCTTTGCAAGGCCCGTGACTCGGAGGTGCCGGACTCCGTTCCGGAATCTGAATATTCCGCACCCCTTTCGATCAAACCCGATTGGGCTCCGATCATGGAGTTCACCACCGCAGACATCTTTCAGCACTCGCCCTTTGGTGATATCCTAATTTCGTTAAAGTCTCTCTCTTTGTCGAAAGAACCCCGGCCGGACTACGGTCGGGGTGGTTGGGTTGCGGACGACGAAGTTTGAACCCCACCCACCACCCACTTGATAGCCACTGTCGACGATCTAACTGACATGCTCGATTTCGACTCCGAAGATATCGACGGTATGGACGCCGATAAAGTAGACAATCAGGAACCAGCACCTATAGGGTGCCGGAAAGCCACCTCATCATACGATTTATGCATGGTGGACACATACAACAGAAACGACAACGAGTACCAAAAGGATGCGGCCAGGGATCGCTTCCCCGAAAAACAATCAAAGCGGCGGCGTAAGCGCAAGGACAAACCCCACCTCGACAAAGACCCAGCCATAGAGCAAGGTGAATCAACAGACGACGAACATGCCGTCGAGCATCCATCCAAACAGGGCGGACAATCCGAACAACCAATCCCCGGGAAAGATAATAGCCCGGACGACCTCACGCCAGATAAATTGCTGGAACATCAGAACCTCCACCAAAGGCTCGTTGCCACTGCATGTAGCCTGAGAAAGCAGAAGCGGAGGCTCAAGACAGCAGAAGATGCACTCAGGGTCAGATGGGGCAAAGTACTCAATACGGCACACAAGTATGGCAGTAGTCGCCACACAAAGAGCTATCCGAAGCGGAAACTACTACCGGAATTTGATGAAGAGGCCATAAAGCCCCCACAGTCAAAAAATAAGGAAGCCACAAGGTCGGATAGACGACCCTACGATCAATCTCACGCATCAAAGGACGCCGCACTCAATATGGCATGCGATCCGTCCAAGAATTCGCATCAGAAAACTGGGCCAACCAGATCCATCTATAGGCCAAGAAAGCAAGCTCCAGGGAGTGATGTAATGCAACAAATACCCGAACATCATGGCACGCCTAAATACAGGGGCGCCGCACACCCCCTATGTTTTACCGATGAGGTGCTGGAACATGAATTCCCAGCCGGATTCAAGCCAGTGAACATAGAAGCATACGACGGAACAACAGACCCTGGAGTCTGGATCGAGGACTACATCCTCCACATACACATGGCCAGAGGAGACGACCTCCACGCCATAAAATACTTACCCCTTAAGCTCAAAGGGCTAGCCCGGCATTGGCTTAAAAGCCTTCCCGAAAACACCATGGGAAGTTGGGAAGTGCTTGAGGATGCTTTCCGAGCAAATTTTCAAGGGACCTATGTCCGACCCCCGGATGCAGATGATCTGAGTCATATAACTCAGCAGCCTGGAGAGTCAGCCCGGAAGCTCTAGAACAGATTCCTTATCAAAAAGAATCAGATAGTCGGCTGTCCGGACGCAGAGGCCCTGGCAGCTTTCAAACATAGCTTCTGAGACGAATGGCTCGCCAGACACATCGGCCAAGAAAAGCCACGAGCAATGGACGCATTAACAAGCCTCATGGCCTGCTTTTGTGCAGGAGAGGATAGCCGGTTGGCAAGAAGCAGCACCAGCAACCCGAATACGTCCGAACCCAGAGATGGGAATGGGAAGCCGTGCCGTAACAAAGAACCACGCTGGATAAAGGACAACAACCCGATGAGCATGGCAGTAAACGCCGGATTCAAAAGCTCTCGGCAAAATCAGAAAAAGCCGCCCCCAAAGACGATAGGGACGAGCTATCCAACCTCAACAAAATTTTGGACAAAATATGTCAAATCCACAGCACTCCGGGGAGACCTGCAAACCATACCCACAGAGATTGTTGGGTCTTTAAGCAGTCCGGTATCTCAACGCCGAACACAAGGGGCTCAACACACCAAGCGAAGATGACGATGCACCCCACAAGCAGAGCACCGGAGAACAAAAGAAGTTCCCACAAGAAGTCAAGACAGTAAATCTACTTCATGTGACAAAAGGGAAGAGCAGAACGACACCTACGAAGACACGCATCGTACAGCCAGCCCCGGAGGAGCAACCCCGCTGGTTGTTACAACCAATCACCTTCGATCATCAGGATTACTCCAGAGGAGACCAGAACATAGGCTGAACTTCCTTGGTTGTAAATCCAATTATTAATGGACTCCAATTTACAAACGCCCTTATGGACGGCGGCAGCGACTTGAACCTGTTATATCAGGACACAGTCCGCAAACTTGGAGTAAACCCAGTTATAATACACCTCAGCAACACTTCCTTTCAAGGAGTAATGCTAGGCCTGGATACCCCAAGTATGGGTTCCCTTACGTTAGAAGTCACATTCGGATCACCCGACAACTTCCGAAGCGAAAAGCTAACATTCCACATCGCCCCATTCGTAAGTCGCTATCAAGTGCTACTGGGACGTGAAGTTTTCGCCCGCTTTAACGCAATACCGCATTACGCATCCCTTACACTCAAAATGCCCGGCCCAAAGGGCATCATTTCATTACAGGGGAACATAAATTGACCCCCAAAGTACGGGCAAGGGTGTGGCTGCCTAGACAGCCGCCCACAAATCCAGCCCTACTATCCCGGACACGGCTCGACGAGTCCGGCGTCAACATGCTTAATAGCCGCATACCCCCATGCAAGGGGCTCCGTGTGCTCACGCCCGGAGACAATACGGCCCAACTCTTGCTCCAACTATATTTTATTTATTTCGATATAGATTTCTCGCACGCTTATTTTTTACTAAGTTCCTCTCTTTCACAGACGAACATCGTGCTACGCCCGTCCAGGATACGGCACAACGGAGACACAGGCGCAGACGTGCAGCAGGGACCCGTTTCAAGGATTCTTTTCAGATTAAGACCCTGCGTAAACCTTTTTTACTGTCTCTTGTTGATAACATCCCCCGGTTTTCTCTATAGCCGAGGAGGAGGCTGGCGTCTTGGCATGTGGCCACGCCAGAATTTTTGCACGTACCTGGACACTAGGGGCTTTTTTACCAAGGGCTCTATTTCGGCCCGTCTTCATAAAGACCGAATACCTTAGGGAGTGTTTGGCGTCGCGAGTTTGGCCCTATATGCATCAGCTCCGAATCATGCCTTTGGTCAAATGTTGGGTTTGCCCGGCTCCTGTGTTTTGCTGCCTTACGTTCCGTTATATCGGCTAACGCGGCACCAGGAGAACTACTGCGATTGTGCCCCGGTTCGGCCAGGTGAGCACCTCAGTAGAGAAAGCCGAAAACTGACTGTCATGATATAGCGAGAGACTGGTCAACCACTCGATGACTTTCGGAATCTTTAGGATTCCCCCGCATTAACGAAGGGCCGCTTCCCGGTCAGGCACACTCGCGCCCCGAATTCGGGCGAGCGCGGTGCCCCTAGGGGCTATTCAGTAGCCCCACTGTCAAACTCCTATGGCTAAGTGAAAGTGATAAAGCATTATAGTCCGGTTGCCTAGTTCGCCGCGCCACCACCTCCTTTGTAGGACCAAGACGTTGGATTAAGTGTGAAAAGGCGCCTTTTTGCGAACACCCCCGCATTCTATGCGTGGGGGCTGAAGCCAACGACTGCCATCTTTCAGGTTATATACAAATATATACATTAAACGGCCGCACAGGAGGCATCATGATTCTTGCAAGCACAAGTATAAAAAGCTTTTTTCATAAAAACAAAATTCGTTTTACAAATAGTATAAGCTATTCGAACACAACATCCTTCGAGCACTGCGACTCTATTATACGAGCGCCAGGAAGAACTTCCTCAAAATAGTGCTTGGCAGGTACTCGGCTTTCGTCCGAATCCTGGGACGCAACAATACTGGCCTTCATATCTGCCCAGTATGTTTTGACACGGGCAAGAGCCATCTGTGCGCCCTCTATGCACGCCGACCTCTTCATTGCATCAGCATGCGGCACCGAACCAAGGAACTGCTGCACCAAGCCAAAATAACTCTTCGGCTCCGGCTTCTCCGGCCACAGACGACTCGCAACATACCTCATGGCGAGTCCGGATAACCTGTTCAGCTCCGCCCAGGCGGCTAAACGGTCGGATACTGACAGTGGGCGTTCTGGATTGTGGTACTGCGACCAAAAAAGCTCTTCCAATTCATGGTCACCTCGGCTGCGGAAGTGTTTGGTCGCGTCCGCCGCACTTGCTGCCAAATCCAGATAAGCGTTTTCCGCACTCCACTGCCGGTCTAATGGAACATACTTGGGGTCTCCGAACTTCATCCGCAGCATATAAGGCTTTCCAGCCGTGATATCTCCGGCCTGACGCAGCTCCTCCTTCATTGCTCTCATGGCAGAGCGAGTATCCTTGGCTTCGGCAGTGATCTTTTCAAGGTCCTTCTGAGCCGCCCTATCTTCTTGTTCAAGAAATTTACAGCGGTCGGCAGCATCCTTCAATTTTATGGCCATCTCGGCTATTTCCTTCTTGCTCTAGCAATGAGCAGCCTGTTCGGCTTTAGCTCTTCAGCCGCTTTAACGGCAGCCGCATCACTTTTCCTTGCTTGCTCCTTGGCTCGGGCAAGTTCCGCCTGAAGGTTCTCCACGGCAGCAGCACCATCTACATAAAGTATATACATATAAGGCCCGAGCATCAAGCTCCTATTACTGGGTGTCTTTTGAACATACGTTGAGCCTCGTCTAGCCGCTTATTTACAAGCGCGATGTCGGCATCTGCTACGTCAAGTTGCCGCTTTAGTTCGGCAGATTCATCAGTCCGGCTAGCCACTGAATGCCTCGCCACCTTCATGGAATAGGCGACATATTATACCTGGGGTTATGATCCTCTATACGCCGTCACTCGTGACGACACACAGAGTCTCAGGGCCTACTATTCATACAGGGCACATTTAATATGCGGCTCTACCAAAAGGTATACCTTTTTACGTACCTCAAAGCCTGTTAGTAAACTCCTGGCAGCCTCGTACAATCCGCTTTCCGTGGATGAAATCCTTCCAATCACCGTATCCATCAACATACGGTGTTCTTCTGAGATGGATGCCCTACCAAGCAGACCCTTCAGCCCCTCCGCCGGCACGCAAGAGGGTGTCGGGCTAGTCTGACGACCTTTTCCAGGGTCCGGACTTGAAAAAACCCTCCGGGACGATACCTCGGGGTCGCCAGCCTCGTGAGACGGTGGAACAAGGGGAGGCGTTTCGCTCTCTATCATCTCTGGACGAAGATCCCCTGAAGATGAGCTCTGCTGAGAAGGGTTGAGATCCGAACTGCAAGATAATGTTTCGGTTATTTTCCTCAGGAATAAAACATGAGTGTGATTCATTATGGAACCCCTCCCTTCACTTACGTCTCGGGGGAGAGCGGGTCCCCTTTAGGGGGCGATTCGGCTGGGGCGTTCTCCGGTGCCGAACCCTCTGACGAAGATTTCTTTCCCCGTTTTGAGGTTATCACCTCCGGGTCTTCAGAGGCAGTCCTTTTCTTTCCCTGGTCGGGAGAATTTTCGATTCTTCCCTTCCTAACGGCCTCCTTCGTGGAGGCGGTAGCTCCTTGGGTCCCCCCTTCGCCTTCCGCCAACGGCGCGACCTCCAGCATCCTGGTCAGCATGGGATTCGGCACGGTCTCGGGCAGGGGGGCTGGACACCTGATAAGCTTTGCCTTCGCCATCCACTCCTGTTCAAAGGACAACTCTGCTAAAGGGTAGATTTGATAAAAATATGGATGGTGTATCCAAATACGGGGCTACTTACTTTAGCATCCGGGCGATTGCAGCTCAGACCTGCGTCCTCGGACAAATCCGGACACCTTGCTTGTGATCCGAAGAACAATTTGTACATCTCCATGGGTGTCATTCCCATGAAATGTTGTAGGACTCGTGGTCCCTCCGGATTGAACTCCCACAGGCGGAGAGGTCGACGTTTGCAGGGCAGTGTGCGGCGAATCACCATGACTTGCGCCACTACGGTCAAATTGATATCTCTTTCTAGAAGATCTCGAATACGGCCCTGCAGCAAGGGCACGTCTTTGGGCGGCCCCCAGATAAGTCCTTCATTAACCCATGACGCCAGCCGTGGTGGGGGACCCGAGCGAAAAGTAGGTGGTGCCACCCATGTGGTGCCCCTAGGGGCTGTGATGTAAAACCAGTCCCGTTGCCATAAGCCGAGCTCCTCTTGAAAAGAGCCTTCGGGCCATGGAGCGTCGTCCATCTTGCTTATTATAGCCCCTCCGCACTCAGCGTGCTGCCCCTCGATCATTTTCGGTTCCACTTTGAAAGTTTTTAGCCACAATCCGAAGTGAGGGGTGATATGGAGGAAGGCCTCGCACACGACAATGAATGATGAGATCTGGAGGATGGACTCCGGAGCTAGGTCGTGGAACTCCAGCCCGTAGTAAAACATAAGCCCCCTCACAAAGGGATCGATCGGGAAGCCTAGCCCCCGAAGGAAGTGAGATGCGAACACCACGCTTTCACCGGGCTGGGGAGCGGGAACAGCTTGCCCTTGAGTAGGCAGTCTATGCGAGATTTCGCCGGTTAGATACCTGGCATCTCTTAGCTTTCGCACATCTTCTTCCGTAATGGAGGAAGGCATCCACCGGCCTTGAAGGTCGGAGCCGGACATCTTCGAAGGTCCGAAGCGCCTAAAACTAGAGCTTTGGGTGTTGGAACTCGAAGCGAGGGGCGGATTTGATTGGTTTGAGAAGAAGGGAGCCGGGCCTTGGTTCCTTTATAAAGGAGGTGAATACCAAGAGCCCTCCCCGTAACCGTTTGAGACTCGCTTTCAATTAGGGAGTCATACCTAAGTCACGGTTGGGTTACCCACGCCCGTATTGATGAGAATCCCGGAATAAGGGGACACGATCTCTGCTTTGACAAGACGTGCCAAGGAAACCGCCTCGCTAAACGCGCTGAGGTGGAACGGTAAAATGAATAAAAGCTTGCCATGGCATGATGTCACGCCGTGGAATCCGTCAGCAGATCTGATTGATGCAAATATTATTCTCTCTATGATGGAATATGGAACTTATTTTGCAGAGTCGGACACTACCCTGGTGTTCAACATCTTCTATGGAATATTCGGAGGAGGAACCCGCCTTGCAATGCCGAAGACAACTTGCGCGCCGGACTCGTCATCATTGAAGCCTGGTTCAGGGGCTACTGAGGGAGTCCTGGATTAGGGGGTGTCCGGATGGCCGGACTAAGACCTTTGGCCGGACTCCCGGACTATGAAGATACAAGATTGAAGAATCCGTCCCGTGTCCGGATGGGACTTTCCTTGGCATGGAAGGCAAGCTTGGTGATACGATATGAAGATCTCCTCCCATTGTAACCGACTCTGTGTAACCCTAGCCCTCTCCGGTGTCTATATAAACCGGAGAGTCTTAGTCCATAAAACGAACAACAATCATACCATAGGCTAGCTTCTAGGGTTTAGCCACTCCGATCTCGTGGTAGATCTACTCTTGTACTACCCATATCATCAATATTAATCAAGCAGGAGTAGGGTTTTACCTCCATCGAGAGGGCCCGAACCTGGGTAAAAACATCATGTCCATTGTCTCCTGTTACCATCCGCCTAGACGCACAGTTCGGGACCCCCTTCCCGAGATCCGCTGATTTTGACACCGACAGAGAGGTCCAGGGGAGGGGATGAGCACGGGGGAGAGCGGGAGGGGGTCCAGGAGGTTTTGCGGGGTGGCGTGGCATCGTCCAGGGCAAGGGGGAGCAGCTGCGTGGCTAGCAGGAGGTGGAGCTCGGGCGCGCGTGCTGTCGACACGCCTCTGCCTATTGGCAGAGGTTGAAGACAACCGCTTTAGGCCAGTGGGCTGGGCTGCCAGTGGGCCTGCCAGGTGGGTTGCCAGGTAAGTTTCTCTCTATCTCTCTCTAATTAATTCATGTTTTCTATTATTTTCTGTAACTTCAGGGCTTTATTAAAAATGCCAGGGCATTTCCAAAAATCATGGAACTAATCATGACTACTGTTTGGAATATATCCAATAGTGAACATTTTATTTATGATTATTTGAGCATTTAAAATATTTAATAGCATTTAAATGCCCAAATGCAAATACTATAAGATTTAATTCAGAGCCCAAATATGTCATGGAAAAAATGTGCAACAGCTCTGGTTATTGCTTCCCTCATTTTCCAGAGATGATGAACATTTTTGTAAGCCATTTGGATTCACAGAAATTATTTTAGTTGAACCTAGTGAATTTCTTTGATGCTAGGGTTTAGGCAATCCCCATTTCAGGTGTAAAAGAAATTTAAACATGATGCAACACAAGACTAACTAGACCAGAGCAGACCGGAACTATGGATGTGACATAGCTAGAGAAGGTTCTTAGGCATTCTTGTCCATCCACTTGGCAAAAAGAAAAAAGAATGAAACAATCAAAACAACAAGTGGATGTCCTTGAATGAGTAAAATATGCACCAACATGCTCACACAATAAGATGGCAAATGAAATATGTGGCAAAACATGCACAACCAATTCTAGCATCTATCAAAACAATTGGTGATGACTAGGTCATCTATATATGAGTATATTGACTTAGGAGTCAAATGAAAACATTTGATCATAGGTCATACTCATCGTTTAAGCTTAAGTGGGGTTACCACTTTTACATAATGCATTGATGTGTTCACACCATTAGAGTTGCTTTGACTCAATTCTTAGAGTTAAGCTCCCCCTAGATGTGAGATCCCCTTTTAGAGGGATGAACTAACCTTGGGTTTTGTCGATGATGACTTCATGTAGGTGGTGAAGATGTGGATGCTCAAGGTTGATGTAGATCATTTGGAGCAATCCTTTGGAGTGAGTTGCACTTTCAACATACCTACATGGGTTAGTCCCACAAGGAACAAACAAGAATATCCATAGACATAGAGTGATGCACACACAAGATAATGTCCATGAAATCATTAGGTTACCTTGTCCCTTGCCTTACCAACATGAGGGTTTGTGACTCCTTGAACTAGTGCAAGATGTGGAAGTTGATTGCACTTGTTGTTGCCAAAAAGATATGAGTGAAGAATGTTGGCGGAGTCACCCTCAAGAACTCTCTAGTTCTTCTTGTTCGGGATCCACATCATCTTGATGGGAATCCTTGGAGTTGTAGTTGTACTTGATGAAGTAGAACTTGACGTAGTCTTGGGAACCCACTTGACCGAGACCTTAGGTGCTTCTTCAAATGCATCAATCTCTTCTTGAAGCTTGTCCTTGCCTTTGTTCTTGTGGTCTTGTGGTGGAAGATCATCTTGTGCTTGTGTTCCTTTGAAGGAAGTAGGATCATACTTCTCTTGTTGAGGAACAAACTTCGTCTTGGGGTATTGATCTTCTTCCCACTCAACTCCATTGGAATTGAACTTTCGTTCAAAACCAACACCTTGATTCTTCCGGTGCCTTCCTTGCTTGCGTACAATTTCCTCGAATTGCTTACTCCCGGCAAGGCTCTTGTAAACACCTTTCTCTATAATTCCCTTCAATAAGCTATTTTCTTGCTCAAGTGTAACTTGGCTAAGAGAATCATTAGTGGAATCAAGAGAACTACAAGAAGCAACAATATTGGATTTGACATTATTATTGTTGCTACTAGAGGAAGTATCTTTCTTGTACTTGTTACTAGACTTGACTTGAGGCATGTAAGTAGATAAGAGTAAATGCTTGGCAATGTAAGAAGAACTTTTCTTGTGGAGATCATCACCGATTGCTTTTAAGAACTCATGCTCTTGCTCAAGATTGAGCTTTTCAAAGCGTAACTTCTCATGAGCCCTTCAAAGTTCTCGATGATCTTCGAAGATAGTTTCATGAGCCAACTTAAGAGTGTTTAGTTCTTTAGTTAGAAGCTCAATCTTCTCCTTATCATTGTCATTCGTTTTATCTTGATTAACATGATTAATTGATGTTTCATCATAGTATTCATCACCAGAGTTGTCAACAAGTAAATCATCTGTAACGCCCCGAGACCGATGCTCCAGAAGACTTCCAGTTATTTCGAGTTTTGTCGTGTGATTTGTTTTGTTTGTGCATTCATCCTGCCATCTTTTGCATTGCATCATGTCATCATGCCATCATATCATTAATTTTATAACTCTTTTAATAAATCATATGGATCTTCGGGCCATTTAAATCGAGGGATATTCACAATGATGATTTCTCTTTATAACATATCCTCCCAATATTTAGGGAGCTACCATAAAATATTCCATTGTTTTGGAATCACCCATGAAACCACTTGCATATTAAATCCCTTGGCCTTTTCTTCTTCAAGTTTTGACTCTCTAACCTTGCCAATAATTCTTTTGTCATTTTCCGGAGCTCCACCAAAAATCTCAACATTTTGGGACACTTCAAAAACCAAGTCCTAGTTCAAACCCATTTGAGTGAAATTCAAATGAGTTTGAATTTACATCTTTCAATCTTGGCCTTTATATTTTTCTTGGAACGAGCATATTTTTGCGAGTCCGGGAAAATTTACCCCCATGCTCAAATTATTTCTCCAACCCTTTCTTTATCTCCTTTTTCTTCCTTTGCTATTTACTGCTTTTGGTAAATAAAAGAGAGAGGGAGAAGAGAGCCCAGCCAGGCCTCTGGCCACTTCTTTCTCCACCTGGGCCGACCCAGCCCACCTCTTCAGGCCCAGTCGGACCCGCCTATCTAACCCTAGCCAGCCTCAAACCCCAACACTCCTCTCAATTCACTTGCGCCGCCAGCACCCACGCACACTCGCACGCGAGCGTCCCTCTTCTCGATCCCGCATCGTACCTGATCCCCTCACTCGCTCGATCCCTCCTCCTCCTTCCCTCACGCATGCCCGCATCGCTCCAGGGAGGAGCTCCTCGCGCCTCCGCCTCCGCCCAAGGCCTCGCCCTTCCTTCTCCCCCGCGTCCCCATCGCCACCCGCCGCCGTCGGCGACCCCCAGGAGGGCCACCCTGCGCGTGGCCCCATCCTCTCCGCCGCGAGTCCTTCCCCTCATCGCCTCCTCCCTCCGCTGCGCGCGAGGCCGTTCAACCCCGTGCCCCTGCGCCACCAGGACCTCCGCCTTTCGCCTCCTGCAGCCCGAGCGCCTCGACTCTGCGCCACCTCGCCATGGATGCCGCCATGGACGCCCAGCTCCCCCGCAGACATCCCCGTCGCTCCCTCCTCCTCATTCCTGCCGTCTTCGATGCCGCGCTGGCGAGCGCCATCGCCGGAGCTGCTCCTTTTGCCGAGCGCCACCCTGAGCCCCAAGCGTTGCCCCTGCTTCCTCCCACGTCGTCGCTGCCTCGTCACCTGCTTCACCTTTGTGTCTGCCTTGCATCAAGCTCCACCACCATTCGGTATCCACCTCGCCATGGACGAGGTTGTCCCCAGCAGCAAGTTGTCTCCCTCACCTCTTGCGCCCTATTTGGGTAGCCACCCGTTGCTGCCTCCAAGCACCATCGATGCATCTCCGTGTGGAACCTGCCAAGTTCCCCTGGTTCCCCAAGCAACTCACCACAAGTGCCAAGTACCACGACGTCTTTGGGAGACCCGTGAACATCAAGTTCCCCTGCCACGAATGGTCACAGTGTTGTGGATCAGGCAAGTACCCCTTCGGATACGCCAAGTTCGACTACACGATGACGCGTCAAGTACCTCTCCGAGATGAACGTGTACAACTACCGTCGCTGAAGACCGTCAAGTGTACAACTACCGCCGTCGTTGATTCGACAAGACAACATGTACAACTACTTCCACTACCGTCGACACGTGAACAACTACTTCCCACGACGACCCGTGAACGTCTACTTCCTCTACATCGTACCGAACCCGAACCGCTCCGAAACGCACGCTTCGAAGGTATAACCTGAGACGACCGGGATGAGATGCCCTTGCATGTATGAGATGTATGATATGTTTGCACCGTGCCCGTTTGTTTCGTGCACGTTCCTCCTCGTTTGCCATGCCGTCGACCCATGGGAACCCGATAGCCGGGATCACCCCACCATCTTGCCTGACTCGCTCACGCTCGCCTCCTTTTGCATCGGTATCTCTGTGAGCTTCCGGATCCGATATGTTGTCGTGGCATCATTTTCGGATATGTTGTCATGGCACCATTTTTGTTTCGCCGCCGTGGCACCCTTTTTGTTCCACCATGGTGACCAAATGCTTCATAACATGCTCATGTCAACATTTTCAAAAAAATTGCATAAACTTGTATATGTCATCCGCATCATGATAACAACAATTAAAATGGTTAAAACTGTGTTTGCATTAATTGCTAAATGACATATGGGGATTTTTCCGGAATTATTGTTTCTTGTTTCCGGCCTCATTTTAAACTTGCCTAAATAGTTAGTTTACTTATGCTTCACCCCTTGCCATGTTAATTAACATTTAATAATTGTTGAGTATCTTAACCGAGAGTAAACTAAATAATTTGATGTGGTGTTTCGTCAACATGCAACTCGTTGCATATTGAGCTCCACTTAACTTGTAGTATTGTGTGTTGCACTTTGCCATGCCAAGACTCATTAAATCGGACATGCATCATACTTGTTTGTGCATCATGCCATGATTATGCTCGTGTGTTTACCATGTTGTTTGCTTCTTTCCGGTTGCGCTTCTCCTTGATAGTTCCGGTTACATTGCGATTGTGAGGATTCGTTCGACTACGTTCGTTTGTCTTCTTCATGGACTCGTTCTTCTTCCTTGCGGGATCTCAGGCAAGATGACCATTACCCTTGATATCACTTCTATCTTTGCTTGCTAGTTGCTCCGTTCTATCGCTATGCTGCGCTACCTATCACTTGTTTACCATGCCTCCCAAATTGCCATGTCAGCCTCTAACTTTTTCACCCTTCCTAGCAAACCATTGTTTGGCTATGTTACCGCTTTGCTCAGCCCCTCTTATAGCATTGTTAGTTGGAGGTGAAGTTGAAGATTGCTCCATGGTGGACAGGATTATGTTGGTATATCACAATATCTCTTATTTAACTAATGCATCTATATACTTGGTAAAGGGTGGAAGACTCGGCCTTATGCCTGGTGTTTTGTTCCACTCTTGCCGCCATAGTTTCCATCATACCGGTGTTATGTTACCGGATTTTGTGTTCCTTACGCGGTTGGGTGATTTATGGGACCCCCTTGACAGTTCGCTTTGAATAAAACTCCTCCAACAAGGCCCAACATTGGTTTTAACATTTTCCACCTAAGCCTTTTTCCCTTGGGTTCTGCAGACTCAAGGGTCATCTTTATTTTACCCCCCGGGCCAGTGCTCCTCTGAGTGTTGGTCCAAACTAGAGCACCGTGCGGGACCATTCCTTGGCAACTTGGATTACGTCGGTTCCTGTACGCTTCGCTTATCCGGTGTGCCCTGAGAACGAGATATGTGCAGCTCCTATCGGGATTTGTCGGCACAGCGGGTGGTCTTGCTAGTCTTGTTTTACCATTGTCGAAATGTCTTGCGAACCGGGATTCCGAGGCTGATCGGGTCTTCTCGGGAGAAGGTTTATCCTTCGTTGACCGTGAGAGCTTGTGATGGGCTAAGTTGGGACACCCCTGCAGGGTATAATCTTTCGAAAGCCGTGCCTGCGGTTATAGGCAGATGCGAATTTGTTAATGTCCGGTTGTAGAGAACTTGACACCAGATCTTAATTAAAACGCATCAACCACGTGTGTAGCCGTGATGGTCTCTTTTCGGTGGAGTCCGGGAAGTGAACACGGTTTTGGGTTAGGTTTGACGTAAGTAGGAGTTCAGGATCACTTCTTGATAATTGCTAGCTTCACGACCGTTCCATTTGCTCTCTTCTCGCTCTTATTTGCGTATGTTAGCCACCATATATGCTCAGTCGCTGCTGCAACCTCACCACTTTACCACTTCCTACCCTTAATCTTAAATAGTCTTGATCTCGCGGGTTTTGAGATTGCTGAGTCCTCTTGACTCACCAGATACTATCACAACAGTTGCAGGTGCCGACGATACCAGTACAGGTGATGCAACCGAGCTCAGATGGGAGCTCAACTAAGACCTTGGTCGTTGCTATGTTTTGTTTCATGTTGGTCAGTAGTGGAGCCCAGTTGGGACGATTGGGGATCTAGCAGTTGGGTTATCTTCTTTTCTTTTGGCTTCGTCCATAGTCGGACTATGTGTGTACTCTGAATGATGTATGAATTATATGTTCATTGTGTGAAGTGGCGATTGTAAGCCAACTCTTTATCCCATTCTTGTTCATTACATGGGATTGTGTGAAGATGACCCTTCTTGCGACAAAACCACAATGCGGTTATGCCTCTAAGTCGTGCTTCGAAACGTGGGAGATATAGCCGCATCGTGGGTGTTACAAGTTGGTAATCAGAGCCATCCCCGACTTAGGAGCCCCCTGCTTGATTGTTTGCTAGCATTGTTGAGTCTAGAAAAAAAATGTTTTGAGTCTTAGGATTATATATATTGGAGAGTAGGATTCTTTTTACTCCCCAGTCCCTTCGTCGCTCTGGTGAAGTCTCCTGACGTAGATGTTTTGACTTTCCTCTCCTCAAATTTCACTAATTTTTTTTAGGATCACGTGGGTATCTTGGATTCGTTCTGATGGTTTTGTGACGAGAACATTGTTCTTGGTGCCTCCTGTCTATTATGTGGCATTGACCTGGGGAGTTGAGCTCCGAGGTGTTGTCGTCATAATTTTAGCGTTGCAGTTCTAGAATACCTGAGTTTTGCCGACATTCAAAATCTCTTTTATGCAGTTGTTGGTGAGATAACCTCGACGCCACCCAGTACTGGGGCGGTAGTTCGGGAGTATTGCCATAACTCATATAACGGATGCTTTTCGAAGGTTGAGGTACACGATTTCCGAAGGTTTCTTGGTTCTGTGTTGACGGATGGATACATCTTGGATGTAGGGATTGTTAGTTTTGGGTGAGTTATATATTGCTTCCCCTGTATCCCCAACACCTGATTGCATAACCAGAAAGTTTCGGGAGTTTTATAGGTGGGAATTCAAGTAGCTCTTAGAATATCTTTTCGACAGATGCATGATATGAGATTGGGGTTCGACGTCTAGTGCTCCGCCATTCCACGGTCATTTTTACAGTGGTCTCGTTGTGTCTTAAAGAACCCTTGGCTATGCTGGTTCGGGGGCGCTTCGTATGTCATGTGCACTGCCTTGTACATGATGGTGTTGTACGATCGAGCCCGTGTGGGCCCCACCACGAAAACTTCGGACGGAATCTCTATCATATATTTGTTCCGGCTTATTCTACAAGCCAAATCCTTTGTTTTGTTTTATTTGTGGTATACGAGTTGCTTCGAAGTCAAATGTTGAATCCATACCTTCCCTAAATGGTGTTCTCATATTGTTATGTGAATACTAATCCTTCTTCATCATCGAGATTGTCAAGTCAATTCTTTTCCAACCGGCGCGCTTCTCTTCGAGATAATCCCATCATTCTCCCCATCCGCAAGATCAATTCTAAGTTTTCTCAATGGTGTTTGTTTCATTTGTCCCAAGTTGCCTTTGTTTGCCCGCCCTCCCACCCTTTTTGTTCAAGGACTCAGATTTCTTAATCATGTATCCTTTTATTTTTGAGAAGTCTCTTCATTCGTTTCTTTCAATGTTCTTATCCGGTGATTCTCAAGAAGATACTAACGGAGCTTCAAGTTCATTATTCTTCCTCTCTTTTCTTTTCTGGTGGATTAATTTCAAGTTTCGATGTTGATCATATCTCTTCCTTTTGGTTCACATATCTTCCCGATGTGAATTTCTTATCCAAGGCTCTCTTATTCATTCACCTTGCCCAGTTCATATCTGGAGTGCTCAAGATATCTCAGAAAATTCGTGTTTCCATTCTCAATCCATTCAAGTTATTTTGAGGTTGTTATCTCATTCAAGTCATTTAATTCAACCGGCGCAATCCCCCCTTTCAATCAATCGTTCAACGGTGTTTTCCTTTTGAGTGGGCCCTAACCCACAGGTCTTTTCCCAGGATCTTACCTGACTCTTCTAATTATCAGGATTGATTCTCAAATTCATTTCCAAGTTTGACGTAAGAATGAATTTTCATCAGTCATATTCTTTCTCCAAGATCACTTTAAATTATTTTCAGCGTTGGTTCATCATTTATGTTCTTCTTTGTTCCAAAGTGCCTCAACAATTTTGGTGGTTCTCATCGTCATTCTCAGCTTTGAAGACCGAAGAAGAGTTCCTCTTAAATCCTTACCCGTTCTTCTAAAGATTTATGGTTCTAGCTTTATACCATCCTCTCATAATTGCTTTCGATTGTGAGAATTATTTTCACCTATCCGGAGCATTTCATGAGTTGTTTACATTTCTTTCCTCCGAAGGCCATCATGTCATAATTACTCATTCTCAGCGTGTAGCTATCATGCTCCAAATCTTACCAGTGCATCATTCAAATATCCTCTAATCAGTTCACGATATCTTCGTTATCATGTATCTAAACCCCCTCAATTATCCTCATTCTTTTTCCAATTCTTCCCGGAGAATTGTGCCTTTGTTACTTTCATTTTCTATTCTTACGGTGGTTCATTCAAGATTTCACTTCCTTCGTTATCATATCAATTCATTCATTGTTTCCAAATCCCACCGGTGGTTCCATCAATACCTTCTGAAGTTTGCGCTATATCTCTATCTGTAATCATTTTTTCAATGAGAATAAGTAATATGCCAAATCCGTTGCTTGTCATCAATTTAAATTGGTGAAGGATACGCATAACTTTAAATTGGTGAAGGATACGCATAACTTAATTCTTATTATTGTTTCATCCAAGTGATCTAGTTTCTTCTTTCCAGAGTTGTTCATCATGTCTTTTTTCCCGGATCGAGATGTTTCATCTTTTCTTTTCCGGAATTCCAAGTTTTCTCGGTTATATCGTCGCGAAGCTCTATCTAACTAATTGCAAGGATTCACCTTGTATTTTCAACTTCTCTTTCTTTCTATCATTCTTTTATTACCGGAGTTCTTCATGGAGGCTCAACATGGTGGTTCATCAAGGATTCTTTTCATTCTTCAATTGTTCTTCAAGTTTTCTCTCGAAGTTATGATTCACCAGGCTATACTCTAAAAATAAACATGGTGCTCAACACATGTTTTGTTTTGAAGAGCTCAAGTATTCTTCATCTTGCATTCCAAAGTGCAATTCTTTCTACCTTATCTTTTGAGATGGTGTTATGTCACTCTTGACAATTTCCTTCATGTTTCATGATTCATATGTTGTCAAGAATGAGGTATTTTAAATCCATCAATATCTTCCTTGGAGTTATCTTGGTATAGATTTCACATAAAGCCTTCCTGTCGTGGATTTGTCACCGCAGATGTCCTTAGTGTGAGGACTTAGTCGCGAGGCCAACGCATCTATGTGGTATCTTGAGAGGGGTTGAGCGGAATCGAGAGACGCAACATAAGACAAGGGTTTAGACAGCTTCGGGCCCTGGGAAACATCATCTTGTAAAAACCCTACATGTTGTTTGAGGCTAGGTCTCATTATCATCACGAGGGCCGTAAACCGGCTCTTCTCTAATTGTGTCTAGCCCTAGAGATTGTTTCTTGCTGCTTGTAGCTTCCCCCTCTTTGGGGAGCCCTGCCCCTCCTTATATATGTTGAAGGGGCGGGTTACATGTGGAGTCCTATTAGGATTGGGACTAGTCTATCTCTAATACAAACCGGATACAAGTCCAGGTCTTAACTCCTTGTAAGACAAATATTCTTTATGTCTTTCCTCTTAAACCGGCCCACCATAGTATGAACCGGCCTTCATGAACCGCCAGTTGGGAAACCGGGTCTTGTCGCTCCTCTGACCCGCCCGCCGGGTTACTAATGAACCGCCAAGACCGGGCGGGTAGCCCGTGAACCGCCAAGCTCCGGGCGGGTTACCAGTGAGTTGTCCAGTCCGGCCGGGTTAACTTCCGGCTAGTTTACGCCACGGGGTATATCCCCGACATTAGCCCCCAAGTTTAGCTTGGATTTATCCATGGTAAACTTATGCTGCAAAATAAACACTAGAACAAATTTGGCAGGTTGTGCTCCGGGTTAAGAATTCTTGTAGATCGACACCTAATCGTCCTTAAGTCCTTTGTCATTTCCTCCTTCTAGAAAATCCGTGTCAACAACCAGTTTCATACTCAAATTGCTGATGTTGGCTTCTTATAGAAAAAATATTGTGAAGAATAATCCACTTGAGTCGGCTTCCAAAGCGCCGGTTTAAGAAATATTGGTCTTGAAATACTCATATGATATTTGGCCGGTTTGAAGATGTCGAACTTGCCGGTTTACGATAACCACCATTGTCGGGTTATAAAAACTAATAATTCCGGGTCATGATTGTTCCCAACGCCGGTTCATGATTGTTGCCAATGCTGGTTTAATCTGGTTTGCTCCAAACTGAAAATTTGGAAGATACTTCTCCCTTATATCCATATTACCTATAGCCCCCAAGTCTTGAACAAAACAAAGTTATGGTTTAAGACTTGCTTCAATATCAATACTTCCACTTTTGAAGAAATCCATGTTGTTCATCCCAGTCACTAGTAAAAACTGAACACTCCATATTATGTAGCCCCCAAGTGCCGGGTTGTCATGCTTGCAGCAACCAGGGACTTGAAATTACCTTATACTCATAAAACTTTAACCAGTGTAGCCCCCAAGGGTCGGGTCATTTATGCAATAATGAGCAGGGACTTTGTAAATATAATCATGTAGATTTGAGCAATGATGTGTAGCCCCCAAGGGTCGGCTCAGTAAGATAATATTGAGCTGGGACTTGATATACACTTCAATGAAAATAACATCATATGATGTAACCCCCATCATGGGCTTGAATCCACGTCCATAAGGTTAAGAGCCTTGTACTTTACGAACTGAGCAGCGGACCCTTCAATATAATGGATTTAACTTGTGTACCTTGAGTTGTTGACAGGAGCAATTGGTAGCCCCCAAGGGCCGGCTCATTATAATGTGATGAGTCGGGTCTTCAATAATATGAGAAAAAAAATGACTTTGCATTAGCCCCCAAGTGTCATGGTGCATGCTTGCAGCGACATGAGACTTGCATATTTGATGTAATCTCAACTTAAATAATGTAGCCCCCAAGTGCCGGGTTGTAAGCCTACAGCAACTCGGGACTATTCCTTCAATTGTAGAATAAATTATATCCATTGATAATATGATAGCCATTGCGCTAAAGTGACTTTGAAAACCTCAATCATAATATTGGTTATTGATAACCATAATAAAAATCCAGCCATGTTGGCTATTCAAGATAATATAATCCGGTATGAAAACCTTGTTTGTTCAGTATCATAATGAAAATTCAGCCAAGTTTGGCTATTCAAATAATATAATCCAATGATTTATAAGCGTATGATTCCAATCGCGCAATCCAAATATATACTGGCGACTTATAATCCCAAGCCAGGCCGGTTTAATAAACACCGGATAATTTTTCATCATATACTGGCGACTTATTGTCTTAAAGCCAGGTCGGTTTAACAAACACCGGATAATTTATAATCATGCTTTATTCAACCTGTTTCTGCATACAACAAGTTTAAAGTGTCCTGGCGGTTTACCGCCGGACGGGTCATAATGCCCAACATATAACCCGGGTTTATAACCAAGGTTGCACTTAAGAATAATTAAATATGAAATATATCATACCTGAGACATTGAATCACATCGTTGGTTTACCAACTTTTTGTAGTAAGAGTGATAACCCCAATCTTGAGTAATGATAACTCCTTTCATACTGTGCCGGTTTATGATAAACCGTACCGGGTTGTGTCAAACACCGGTTTAACCATGTATAATACTGGCGACTCGTAGTCAAACCAGACCGGGCTGATAGTCTCCGGATTATAACTTGATCCTGTATTGACAACTTGTAATTGAAAGTCAAGCCGGGTTAATGAACACCAGTTTACTCCATAATAAGATGGTAACATAAAATCAAATCGGGCAGATAGTCTCCGGATTAGGATTTAACCGTGTTCCGCCAATTTGTAATTGACAGTTTGAAACGGATTACCAATGTCGGTTTAAAAACGCAACAAAAAAAATCAAATAACAGTTATGAAAAAATATGGAAGCAAAGGCAATGATAAAACTGTTTGCAAAAAGAGGCTTTACTGAGCCGATCAGATGGTGTTACCATGGTCGGACACGACCAAGCTCCCAATAAAGGTGTATCTATGGTTCAAGTCAGCCAGGCCCCCAACTGAAACCGTGGCATTATGCCGATCAAGTGGCGTGGCAATGGTTCGGGTTCGACCAAGCCCCCAAGTGACTCTATGGCCTTAGGCCGATCAAGAGGTGTGACTATGGTTCAGACGTGACCACAAGTCCCCAAGTGATCTGGTGGCATTATGCCGATCAAGTGGCATGGCAATGGTTCGGGTTCGACCAAGACCCCAAGTGACTCTATGGCCTTAGGCCGATCAAGAGGCGTGACTGGTTCAGACTTGACCATGTCCCCAAGTAATCTGGTGGCTTTCGCCTATGAAGAGGTGTCGCATTGGTTCGGACACGACCAAGGCCCCAAGTGATATCACAAAGGTTTTTTGAAAAGCAAATTTCAAGGGGTAAACCGGAGGCTGCTTTAAAACAGAACCACTCCATGTAACCACGCATGATGTAAAAAAGAACAGAGACCCCGCTTTATGAAGCAGAAGCCCCCATGTGATCAATAATATGTTAGGCAAATAAGGCAGTATACCCATGTTTGAACCGGAATTTCTTAAACCGGATATTGAGATCCTCAAAACTTTGTAAGGGACAAATTTACCTTGATCCGGATGTTGAACCGGTTTTGAGAGCTTCAAAGCTTTGTGGGAGAGAGATGTTTCTTGAACCGGATTTTAAACCGGAATTTTCATCAGTATGATAGTGTCCTCCAGAACCGGGTTATCATCCCCTCCCATGACCCGGAGTTCACGAGGCATGTCACTGTAGCCCCCGAGTTTTAAGACTACTCGAGGAGTTGGCTTGAGACTCTCCATATTTGATCATGATAAAAACCGGTATGCGTCATTCAACATCTCAGTGACATAACTTGTCCTGCACTAGAGAACTTGCCAGCCAGAGTAATTTCTCTTTTAAAGAAAGAAATATATAATATAAAAAATATATAATGGATGGACTTCACCTGATATGTCAGGCCAGTTAATATCCACCGTGGGGTTATAAGCCAGCACGTACAAGAGAGTCGGCCACGGCATTGTTGATGTAGTCCGGACTGCAGGGGCGGCGGTTTGTGTTCCGGTTCATCAGTGTGATGCACAGATGCCGGTGTAGAATAGCTAGCGCGCGCCGTCCACAGTAGGGCATCACTTTTATAGTGAGCACTTGTCCTGTATAAAAAGATATAGGCCAGAGTAATTGTTCTTAAATAAAGTACGTGCGGATAGGAGGGATAGCACCTGATTCGCTCGGACAACTGATAAATCGACCGTGGCCTTGTAAGCCTGGTGTGAACGGGCGAGTCAATCGCAAGCGCATTACGCTGCACGGACGGGCGAGTCAGCCGTGTCGTGTTGGTGTAGAATGGCCTTTATAATAAATCATTATCCTGATGTCTTTGAATGACTAATGATCTGTACATAGAATTCTTTCACAGAGTACTGGTAGTGCTCCACAATGCTTTTTGCATCTTCTTATGACAGCTAACACAGATCGCTGGGACTCGTGCTCTGGTTGAGTTGGCAGAATGACCTTCATGCATGCACTTCCTTTCCACGGGAATGCTCTAATGGAAAGAGACTTGTATTTGACTAGTATTGTTTTTGTTTGGTTCTCTAAACAGCAATGAAGCCATATTAACAATGATGATACTGATCTCTTTTGTTGTTCCTAGCGAGGACAAAAGCACAGACTTAATGCCACAACACTCTAGGATGTAAGGTTCTGCTCTTTGTGTTCTACCACACGTAGCTTCTCTCTGGGATTCCATAAAAAACACCTCCGACCACAGCAAAGGCAGGGGCAGCTCGTGGCTGCAATAGGCTGGGTCAAAGGCAGCACGAGGGCCGAGGCAGAGCAATGCGGGCGAAAGGCATGGCCACGACAGGAAACGGGTTGAGCGCAGCAGCGGCTTGCAGGCGGAGACCACTCAACGCGGTGCGGCTCAGCACTCGGACGACGGCTGCTGACGGTCCATCCGACGGACCGGTACTGGTGAGGCTCCTGGCGGCTCAGCGAGTCTGCGGTGGAAGGGCGACCCACGGCGAGTCAGCGGCGGCGATGGTGGAGGGCCGGGCGGCGGCTTGAGGTGATGGAGGCGCGGGCCGCGAGGGCGGCTCTGAGCGAGGATGAAACGGCGACGGAGACACGAGGCGCCTGGCGGCCCAACGAGGCGACTTAGGCAGGCGGCGGCTCGGTTCCGCTGCAGCCGAGGGGAACTGCTCGCGGTGCGGTCGGAGAGGCGCGAGCGAGTCGAATGACAAGGGCGCGATGGCAACGACCGACCTGGAGGCGATGGAAGACCGTAGTGACTCGACAGAGGTGGGCGCCTCGAGGCGAGGACGCGGGCGCAGACGATGGACGAGTCCGGGTTGCGGCCGCCTCTGTTTCTGGGTCACAGGCTGCTTTTCCTTTTTTTATATGCTGCTGATTGGACCCTTTCCTTGACTTTGATTTCAACGCTGAAGTGTTTGCACGGCAACTTTGAACAAAACGACGAGAACGGCGGCTGCTGTAGTGAATATCAACTCGTTTTCGGATTCGACGGATCTCTGGTTCATATTTTCCTGCCATAACCCTAAAAACTTGCACTGCCAGCTTCATCGTTGACCAGCTAATTTAATTAACCCGGCTGCAGCTCTGTCCGATACTGTTGCTTCATACCAAGTATTCTTCGTCCGATGAATTGCCAGCTTCTTGAACCCTAGAAAAGATCCCTCCAAGAACTCAACACCACCGTGCGCGGGCCCCACGGTGGGCGCCAACTGTCGTGGATTTGTCATGGCAGATGTCCTTAGTGTGAGGACTTAGTCGCGAGGCCAACGCATCTATGTGGTAGCTTGAGAGGGGTTGAGCGGAATCGAGATACGCAACATAAGACAAGGGTTTAGACAGCTTCGGGCCCCGGGAAACATCATCTGGTAAAAACCCTACATGCTGTTTGAGGCTAGGTCTCATTATCATCACGAGGGCCGTAAACCGGCTCTTCTCTAATTGTGTCTAGCCCTAGAGATTGTTTCTTGCTGCTTGTAGCTTCCCCCTCTTTGGGGAGCCCTGCCCCTCCTTATATATGTTGAAGGGGCGGGTTACATGTGGAGTCCTATTAGGATTGGGACTAGTCTATCTCTAATACAAACCGGATACAAGTCCAGGTCTTAACTCCTTGTAAGACAAATATTCTTTATGTCTTTCCTCTTAAACCGGCCCACCATAGTATGAACCAGCCTTCATGAACCGCCAGTTGGGAAACCGGGTCTTGTCGCTCCTCTGACCCGCCCGCCGGGTTACTAATGAACCGCCAAGACCGGGCGGGTAGCCCGTGAACCGCCAAGCTCCGGGCGGGTTACCAGTGAGTTGTCCAGTCCGGCCGGGTTAACTTCCGGCTAGTTTACGCCACGGGGTATATCCCCGACACTTCCCTAAGGAATGTTGTATTGTGGTGCTTATCAATGATCCAAGTTTTCTCCTATCCTCTCGGCGAAAGCAGTTTTCATCTCTTCGTTGATATCAAGCAAGCAATTGTTTCCGTTAGTGGCCGGTTGTCACCTCATCATTTTGAGATGTTTGCCATAAGCCCACAACAAGCTTGTGCTTTTCGTTGTTGATTTTCCAACAAATCCGTTCAACTCTTCTTTGCAAGGATGCTTTCCAAGTTCATTTGTGGCAGAAGTTATCATTTTCTTCTCCATTCTGTTATTCTAATGATGTATCTTCTATTCTTTCTTCCGGAGGCATTGTGATGTTGCTCTTTTCACTCATCATCTCGAATTGTGAGGATCATGTTCTTTTCATGCTTATCCATTTAACCGGAGTGTTGTGTTCTCATTCAAGTTCTTTCATCTTATCAAGTTTTGCCTCTCTTTTCAACCTGAGTGCTGTCTGAAATCCTTCTTACCCATTGTGCCATTCTTTCAATAGTTCCGGACGCAGTGTGTTGTTGATTTCATCAAGTATCATCCCATCTTCTCAAGTTCATGTTCTATTCCTTCCATGTTCAATCGGAGGGCTACCCGAATTTGTTCTTCCTTGTTCCTTGTTTATCTTGTTCCAACCAGAGTGGTTCCAATTCCTTCTTGTCCATTGTACTGGTCATTCATAGCTTTGCAACCTCCAAGGTTCACATGGTGTTCCTTGTTTCTATTTTCTACCACAGTGCTCTCAACTGTCTTCAACTCTATTGTGTTCTTTCTTTCAACTTTTAAACCTCTCAAGGTTCTTTGGTTTCACTCATTGGGCGAAGAAGCAACTTAGTTTTACCTCTTATCTTCCTCTTCCGTTTCTCTCCAGTGCCATCCTCGATCTCGGGACGAGATCCTCTTGTAGTGGTGGAGTGTTGTAACGCCCCAAGACCGACGCTCCAGAAGACTTCCAGTTATTTCGAGTTTTGTCGTGTGATTTGTTTTGTTTGTGCATTCATCTTGCCATCTTTTGCATTGCATCATGTCATCATGCCATCATATCATTAATTTTATAACTATTTTAATAAATCTTATGGATCTTTGGGCCATTTAAATCGAGGATATTCGCAATGGTGATTTCTCTTTATAACATATCCTCCCAATATTTAGGGAGCTACGATAAAATATTCCATTGTTTTGGAATCACCCATGAACCCACTTGCATATTAAATCCCTTGGCCTTTTCTTCTTCAAGTTTTGACTCTCTAACCTTGCCAATAATTCTTTTGTCATTTTCCGGAGCTCCACCAAAAATCTCAACATTTTGGGACACTTCAAAAACCAAGTCCTAGTTCAAACCCATTTGAGTGAAATTCAAATGAGTTTGAATTTACATCTTTCAATCTTGGCCTTTATATTTTTCTTGGAACGAGCATATTTTTGCGAGTCCGGGAAAATTAACCCCCATGCTCAAATTATTTCTCCAACCCTTTCTTTATCTCCTTTTTCTTTCTTTGCTATTTACTGCTTTTGGTAAATAAAAGAGAGAGGGAGAAGAGAGCCCAGTCAGGCCTCTGGCCACTTCTTTCTCCACCTGGGCCGACCCAGCCCACCTCTTCAGACCCAGCCGGACCCGCCTGTCTAACCCTAGCCAGCCTCAAACCCCAACACTCCTCCTCTCAATTCCCTTGCGCCGCCAGCACCCACGCACACTCGCACGCGAGCGTCCCTCTTCTCTATCCCGCATCGTCCCTGATCCCCTCACTCGCTCGATCCCTCCTCCTCCTTCCCTCACGCACGCCCACATCGCTCTAGGGAGGAGCTCCTCGCGCCTCCGCCTCCGCCCAAGGCCTCGCCCTTCCTTCTCCCCCGCATCCCCATCGCCACCCGCCGCCGTCGGCGACCCCCAGGAGAGCCACCCCGCGCGTGGCCCCATCCTCTCCGCCGTGAGTCCTTCCCCTCGTCGCCTCCTCCCTCCGCTGCGTGCGAGGCCGTTCAACCCCGTGCCCCTGCGCCACCAGGACCTCCGCCGTTCGCCTCCTGCAGCCCGAGCGCCCCGACTCAGCGCCACCTCACCATGGATGCCGCCATGGATGCCAAGCTCCCCCGCAGCCATCCCCGTCGCTCCCTCCTCCTCATTCCTGCCGTCTTCGGTGCCGCGCTGGCGAGCGCCATCGCCGGAGCTGCTCCTTTTGCCGAGCGCCACCCCGAGGCCCAAACGTTGCCCCTGCTTCCTCCCACCACGTCGCTGCCTCGTCACGTGCTTCACCTCTGTGTCTGCCTTGCATCGAGCTCCACCACCGTTCGGTCTCCACCTCGCCATGGACGAGGTTGTCCCCAGCAGCAAGTTGTCTCCCTCACCTCCTGCGCCCTGTTTGGGTAGCCACCCGTTGCTGCCTCCGAGCACCATCGATGCATCTCCGTGTGGAACCTGCCTAGTTCCCCTGGTTCCCCAAGCAACTCACTGCAAGTGCCAAGTACCACGATGTCTTTGGGAGACCCGTGAACATCAAGTTCCCCTGCCACGAACGGTCACAGTGTTGTGGATCCGGCAAGTACCCCTTCAGATACGCCAAGTTCGACTACACGATGACGCGTCAAATACCTCTCCGAGACGAACGTGTACAACAACCGTCGCCGAAGACCGTCAAGTGTACAACTACCACCGTCGTTTATTCGACAAGACAACATGTACAACTACTTCCACTACCGTCGACACGTGAACAACTACTTCCCACGATGACCCGTGAACGTCTACTTCCTCTACATCGTACCAAACCCGAACCGCTCCGAAACGCATGCTTCGAAGGTATAACCCGAGACGACCGCGATGAGATGCCCTTGCATGTATGAGATGTACGATATGTTTGCACCATGCCCGTTTGTTTCATGCACGTTCCTCCTTGTTTGCCATGCCATCGACCCATGGGGACCCGGTAGCCGGGATCACCCCACCATCTTGCATGACTCGCTCACGCTCGCCTCCTTTTGCATCGGTATCTCCGTTAGCTTCCGGAACCGATATGTTCCCGTGGCATCATTTTCGGATATGTTGTCGTGGCACCATTTTTGTTTCGCCGCCGTGGCACCCTTTTCGTTCCGCCATGGTGACCAAATGCTTCATAACATGCTCATGTCAACATTTTTATAAAAATTGCATAAACTTGTATATGTCATCCGCATCATGATAACAACAATTAAAATGGTTAAAACTGTGTTTGCATTAATTGCTAAATGACATATGGGGATTTTTCCGGAATTGTTGTTTGTTGTTTCTGGCCTCATTTTAAACTTGCCTAAATAGTTAGTTTACTTATGCTTCACCCCTTGCCATGTTAATTAACATTTAATAATTGTTGAGTATCTTAACCGAGAGTAAACTAAATAATTTGATGTGGTGTTTCGTCAATATGCAACTCGTTGCATATAGAGCTCCACTTAACTTTTAGTATTGTGTGTTGCACTTTGCCATGCCATGCCTCATTAAACCGGACATGCATCATACTTGTTTGTGCATCATGCCATGATTATGCTCGTGTGTTTACCATGTTGTTTGCTTCTTTCCGGTTGCGCTTCTCCTTGATAGTTCCGGTTACATTGCGATTGTGAGGATTCGTTCGACTACGTTCGTTTGTCTTCTTCATGGACTCATTCTTCTTCCTTGCAGGATCTCAGGCAAGATGACCATTACCCTTGATATCACTTCTATATTTGCTTGCTAGTTGCTCCGTTCTATCGCTATGCTGCGCTACCTATCACTTGTTTACCATGCCTCCCAAATTGCCATGTCAGCCTCTAACTTTTTCACCCTTCCTAGCAAACCATTGTTTGGCTATGTTACCGCTTTGCTCAACCCCTCTTATAGCATTGTTAGTTGCAGGTGAAGTTAAAGATTGCTCCATGGTGGACAGGATTATGTTGGGATATCACAATATCTCTTATTTAACTAATGCATCTATATACTTGGTAAAGGGTGGAAGACTCGGCCTTATGCCTGGTGTTTTGTTCCACTCTTGCCGCCCTAGTTTCCGTCATACCGGTGTTATGTTACCAGATTTTGCGTTCCTTACGCAGTTGGGTGATTTATGGGACCCCCTTGATAGTTCGCTTTGAATAAAACTCCTCCAGCAAGGCCCAACATTGGTTTTAACATTTGCCACCTAAGCCTTTTTCCCTTGGGTTCTGCAGACTCAAGGGTCATCTTTATTTTACCCCCCAGGCCAGTGCTCCTCTGAGTGTTGGTCCAAACTAGAGCACCGTGCGGGGCCATTCCTTGGCAACTTGGATTACGTCAGTTCTTGTACGCTTTGCTTATCCGGTGTGCCCTGAGAATGAGATATGTGCAGCTCCTATCAGGATTTGTCCGCACAGCGAGTGGTCTTGGTGGTCTTGTTTCACCATTGTCAAAATGTCTTGCGAACTGGGATTCCGAGGCTGATCGGGTCTTCCCGGGAGAAGGTATATCCTTTGTTGACCGTGAGAGCTTGTGAAGGGCTAAGTTGGGACACCCCTGCAGGGTATAATCTTTCGAAAGCCGTGCCTGCGGTTATAGGCAGATGGGAATTTGTTAATGTCCGGTTGTAGAGAACTTGACACCGGATCTTAATTAAAAAGAATCAACCGCGTGTGTAGCCGTGATGGTCTATTTTCGGCGGAGTCCGAGAAGTGAACACGGTTTTGGGTTATGTTTGACGTAAGTAGGAGTTCAGGATCACTTCTTGATCATTGCTAGCTTCACGACCGTTCCATTTGCTCTCTTCTCGCTCTTATTTGCGTATGTTAGCCTCCATATATGCTCAGTCGCTGCTGCAACCTCACCACTTTACCACTTCCTACCCTTAAGCTTAAATAGTCTTGATCTCGCGGGTTTTGAGATTGCTGAGTCCTCGTGACTCACCAGATACTATCACAACAGTTGCATGTGCCGACGATACCAGTACAGGTGATGCAACAGAGCTCAGATGGGAGCTCAACGAAGACCTTGGTCGTTGCTATGTTTTATTTCATGTTGATCAGTAGTGGAGCCCAGTTGGGACGATCGGGGATCTAGAAGTTCGGTTATCTTATTTTCTTTTGGCTTCGTCCATAGTCGGACTATGTGTGTACTCTGAATGATGTATGAATTATATGTTCATTGTGTGAAGTGGCGATTGTAAGCCAACTCTTTATCCCATTCTTGTTCATTACATGGGATTGTGTGAAGATGACCCTTCTTGCGACAAAACCACAATGCGGTTATGCCTCTAAGTCGTGCTTCGACACGTGGGAGATATAGGCGCATCGTGGGTGTTACATCATCATCCACAAGCAAGTCATCTTCATCACTACGGAAATCAACATACTCGGGATGTGTTACCTTTGGACCTTTGGACATGAAGCATCTTCCAATTCCTTCATTTGGTGAATCAAATATGTCGTAGGAGTTGGTTGACACAAGTGCTAGACCGGCAACACCTTCATCTTGAGTATATTCGGAGTCAGAGTGATAGCTTCTCTCGGAGTGATTGTCGGAGTCGGAACCGGATACCCATTCACCAACATGAGCTTGATGTCTTCATTTTGTGTAGCTCCTTGATGATTTGTCCTTCCTTTCTGAATCCTTGCTTCTCCGTGAGGGTCTTCGTTCATAACAATCATCTCTACTCCTCCTCTCTCTTGGTGGTGATTCCTCTCTTTTGCTTCTTCTTTTTGGAGAATCTTCTCTTCTTTTGTAGGGTGCCGTACACTCATTGGAATAGTGTCCAGGTCTCCCACAATTCTAGCAATTTCGCTCTCGACTAGAAGATCTTTTGTCATTGTAAGACCTTGACTTGGAGCTTCTTTCTTTGCTTCAACTCTTGTAGAATTTGTTGAAGTTCTTCACCATTAAGCTCAATTCTTCATTGAAGTTTTGTTTCTCACTTGATGATGTGGGGGCTTCACATGAGGCTTTGTAAGCACCACTTGACTTGTTGTGAAGTTCCTCCTTATCCTTAAGTGACATCTCATGAGCAACAATTCTTCCAATGACTTTCGTTGGCTTGAGATCTTTGTAGTTTTGCATCATTTGGATCAATGTGCACACAGTATCATACTTTCCATCCAATGCTCTTAGGATCTTCTTGATGATGAATCTGTCGGTCATCTCTTCACTCCCTAAGCCGGCAATCTCATTTGTGATAGGTGCAAGCCTAGAGTACATTTCAGCGACACCTTCACCATCCTTCCTTTTCAACTTGTCAAGCTGACTTTGGTGAACATCCAACTTGGATTCCTTGACGGAGTCGGTACCTTCATGCATATCAATCAAAGTATCCCAAATTTCCTTTGCATTCTCAAGACGGGTGATTTTGTTGAATTCTTCGAGGCACAATCCATTGAAGATGATATCACAAGCTTGCGCGTTGTACTGCAGCATCTTCAGTTCTTCCGCATTAGCTTCACGGTTCGGCTCTCTCCCATCAAAGAATTCACCTTGCAAGCCAATACAAATAATTGCCCAAACAGCGGGGTTATGTCCGAGAATATGCATTTTCATCTTATGCTTCCAACTAGCAAAATTAGTACCATCTAAGTAAGGACCTCTACGGTGATAATTTCCCTCACTAGACGCCATACTCTCCTAGGTTGTGAAACCAAGGCTATGACCACCAAAAGCTATGGAAATCAAAGCAAATGGAGACCAAAGCTCTGATACCACTTGTAGGACCTTGAAGTATGTCTAGAGGGGGGTGATTAGACTACTTGACCAATTAAAAACTTAGCCTTTTCCCAATCTTAGAGTATGGCAGATTTTAGCTATCTTAGGACAAGTCAAGCAATCATCACACAATTCAAGCAAGCATGCAAAGAGTATATAGGCAGTGGAAATTGAAGCATGCAACTTGCAAGAAAGTAAAGGGAAGGGTTTGGAGGATTCAAACGCAATTGGAGACATGGATGTTTTTGGCATGGTTCCGATAGGTGGTGCTATCGTACATCCACGTTGATGGAGACTTCAACCCACGAAGGGTAACAGTTGCGCGAGTCCACGGAGGGCTCCACCCACGAAGGGTCCACGAAGAAGCAACCTTATCTATCCCACCATGGCCGTCGCCCATGAAGGACTTGCCTCACTAGCGGTAGATCTTCACGAAGTAGGCGATCTCCTTGCCCTTACAAACTCCTTGGTTCAACTCCACAATCTTGTCGGAGGCTCCCAAGTGACACCTAGCCAATCTAGGAGACACCACTCTCCAAGAAGTAACGAATGGTGCGTTGATGATGAACTCCTTGCTCTTGTGCTTCAAATGATAGTCTCCCCAACACTCAACTCTCTCTAATAGGTTTTGGATCTGGTGGAAGGAAGATTTGAGTGGAAAGCAACTTGGGGAAGGCTAGAGATCAAGATTCATATGGTAGGAATGGAATATCTTGGCCTCAACACATGAGTAGGTGGTTCTCTCTCAGAAATGGTAAGTTGGAAGTGTAGGTTTGTTCTGATGGCTCTCTCCATGAATGAAGAGGAGGTGGAGGGGTATATATAGCCTCCACACAAAATGTAACCGTTACACACAACTTGCCAAACTCGGTGGGACCGAATTGGTAAACTCGGTCAGACCGATTTAGCAAATCTAGTGACCGTTAGGATTTTCGGTGGGACCGAAATGCAACTCGGTAAGACCGATATGGTTAGGCTTAGGGCATAACGTAATCTCGGTAATACCGATTACACAAACTCGGTGAGACTGATTTTGGTAATAAGATTTCCAGAGAGTTGGTCAGGTAAACTCGGTGGGACCGATTTTCTCTTTTCGGTGAGAACGAAATGTTACAAAAGGGAAACAGAGAGTTTACATTGCAGTCTCAGTGGGACCGATCGCTGACTTCGGTTACACCAAAACGTTACGAAGGGAAACAGAGAGATTACAATCCCATCTCGGTGAGACCGAGATCCCTATCGGTAGGACCGATTTGCCTAGGGTTTGTGGCAGTGGCTATGACATTAGAACTCGGTGGCGCCGGATAGGAAGAATCGGTGTGACCGATTTTGGCTTTAGGTTTAGGTCATTTGTGGATGTCAGAAAGTAGTTGAGGGTTTTTTGGAGCATATCACCAAGCACATGAAGCAAGAGGCTCATTAAGCAACACCTCATCCCTCCTTGATAGTATTGGCTTTTCCTATAGACTCAATGTGATCTTGGATCACTAAAATGTAAAATGCAGAGTCTTGAGCTTTTGAGCTTGAGCCAATCCTTTGTCATTAGTATTTTGAGGGATCCGCTTTCATCATCCATGCCATGCCATTTATTAAGCTTTCCTGAAATAATAGTATTGGAATAGCATTAGCTCAATGAGCTATATGTTGTTATGAATTACCAAAACCACCTAGGGATAATTGCACTTTCAGCCGTGAACAACGGCGGGGGTGAATTGGCTCCGGTACGGTTCACGCGGCCGTCGTCGAGGCAGCTCCAGCAGCTTGAAGTAAGAGGCACATGGCCCAGTGCACGACGGCAAATGGACAACATCTTCGGCATTAGGAAGGAGGGCGGCTGTGAAATTGGTGCGGTGGGGGGCGCCATGGAGGAGGGGCTGAGGTTTCGCGGCTCGGGACAAGGGAGCTTCCCGAGGAGAAGGTGATTTGGCGCCCACGAGGTATGAATGGGGGGCGGGGGGGGGGGAATTGGGAGGGGAGTGGAACCATGTATTACGGACGCATTTGTCTTAAATTTGAGGGGGAGTTACAGTTCTACCCCGGCCTTTAGGCTTCTCGGCTTGGCTCTGTGTACTGAGGGTCGCGGATAGTAGAGTAATTTTGCTTCTCCCCAAATAGTGGGCGGGAGCGATTTCGAGCGAGGAGGGTGTGTTTTCCAATATAGTGGGCGCGAGCGATTTCGGGCGAGGAGAGCGTGTTTTGAAATAGTGGGCGCGAGCTATTTTGGGCGAGGAGAGCGTGTTTTGCCGACCATGGTTTATGAATTATTCGGCACATGTCATTTTGGCCAAGGAGAAGGCGCGCTTGGATGAAGTTACAAACCTACCCTCGATGTACAATGGGCCAATTGATGTGTGTCCCATATAGGACGGTAATTTCGCATCTCCCATTGATTTGCTCGGGCGAATTCCACCGAGCAGAGGATGTTTAACGGTTCATTCAAATTTTGGGAGAATGAGCATCCACGTCTACCTTACCAAGTCGATTCGAATCAAATTTTGAAATATTAGCTTGCCACTTCTTTTTTAGATGGAGAGATGATGCTCGAGAGTAATGTGTTTTTACATGCTCGTTGCTAGCGATTTACTATATGACAAATAGGTGACCCACTCAAAAACGCGAATCAAACCCAAAATGAAATATCTTGATTCAATGAAATAGCTTGTTCACTAGGTCAAAATAGTGAACTAAATCCAAAATTGAACACCTCAATCGAGTAGCATGTTGTACAGTATTATAGTACTCCATGAACATGTTGAAAGTCAAATTAAGGAACTTGTTTGATATACGCATATATTCGTTCATGTGTGGATTGCACACAACATGTTCTCCAATTAAATATTTGAATGCAAGTTTACATCGAAACATGGTTTATATCAGTCTTTGATGCATAAAACGTGACCTCCCCCTCTCCCGGACTCTTGTTCTCTCTCTCTCTCTCTCTCTCTCTCCCCTCTCTCCCCGACAATCTTCAATTCTGTCACACGCATCCGACACAAAAACCTTGTTGGTCCCTCTCCCTTTCTCTCCATCTCTCTCTCTCTCTCTCTCTCTCTCTCTTTGTGTGTGTGGGGGGGGGGTCTTTCTAGTTTGCATGCATATATACACCATCTATAGGTCTCTCTCGCACACTATGTATGATACTATAGCTAGTCCAAGCTAGATATCTTGGGTGCACTCATTGTACGCACATAAATTCCTTGGCTCGTTGCCCGTAACTCTCTCACGCACCACTCTGTCGTCTTGGAGCTCTTCCCCCCGTCTCTCAAACTCTCCATCCACCTGGGTCACACATACACATGCATATCTCACTCGCACTCGATAGGCCCATCTAAAACTCTATCTCTCTCCCTCGTTCTCTCTCCATCTCACACGCACACACAAACAATCTCATGCCTAGCTAGCCAAGTATGATGGTCTCTCACTCAATTGTAGGCACACGCAGCCCCCCTATATGTATATGACTAGCTAATCTTAGTCTCCATCACAAACATGTGCATGGTATATCTCTATTTCTCCCAGGGCATCTTTCTATCGTGCACACACCTCCCTCGATCTCCCACCCATATACTCCCCTCACGATCTCGAGGGGATCTCTCTATCACAAACCCACCCTCTCTCCCTCCCCATGCGTCCATGTCCTCCATGTGTGCCTCTCGACCTTTGTTCCTTGTTGGCCACACCTCTATTGGACATGTGCTACAGGGGTGTCTCTCTCCGTTGCAAACAATCACACACCTCTTCACCTCGCTTTTCTATCTTGGAGATGCATGCGTGATATGTTCGCATAAGAAACGAAAAAACACACTCTCTCTCTAATTTATCGTTTGTTGTCACTTTCTCTTTCACACACATACTCTTTTGGCACACTTAATCATTCTCCTTCACACGCACTTATTCTGTCTCGACTTAGGCACTCTCCTCGGTCCATAGCATATTGTCGGATTTTGGGTTCCGGCAGACCCTCAAGGTTCAAACTCTGGGGTGCGCACGGAGATCACACCTACTGCCTACCCGTGTCTTGTCGCCTCGCAAGAATCTAAACTACCCGAAGAACAACACAAGGGACACGAGATTTATACTGGTTCAGGCCACCGTTGTGGTGTAATACCCTACTCCAGTGTGTGGTGTGGTAGATTGCCTCTGGGGCTGATGATGAATAGTACAAGGGAAGAACAGCCTCGCGAGGGTCTGTTCTTAGTTGGAGTGATGAACTGCTAGGGGAAGTTCAGTCGCCTCCCTCTCTCTATCTCCAGATGCCGATCCTCTACCCTATGGGTGGCTGGTCCTATTTATAGGTGGAAGCCCTGGGCCTCTTCCCAAATATTGAGCGGGAAGGGCGCCAACAATTGGCCATTTTGAAGGGGAACATCTAGTACACTTATCCTAACTAAAGTTGGTCCTCGCCTGCCAAAGACCCTGATGATGACGCTGGCTTGGGCTCCACGATGACCTCCATTCTGCCGTCCTGCTGGTCTTGGTCTTGTTGCACCTAAATGGTTGCCTTTGCTTGATACTCTTGCCTGCGCTTTCCCCCTTTGCACCAAAGAGGAAACAAGGACTCTGCGCAGGCCGGCGCCCGCCTGGCCTTGGTCGTCATGGCTTGCGTCATGGGCACCTCACGAGGTACCCCGCCTTGATCTCTCCGCCTCCTCGCGAGCCAGCCTGACGAGGTCGTGCCCGAAGAAGCCTCATGTCGTCCGCCCCACGAGGGTCTTGGGCATGTGTTGATGAAGATGGGCCGTGCTGGGCCACTCCTTGAGCCACGCCATAGGCCGCAGGCAGGCAAGTCTGGGTACCCACGTTCCCAGAACGCCGACAGTAGCCCCCGGGCCCAAGGCGCGCCCGGTCTTGGCTTAGCAGAGAAGCGAAGGGGCAAGTGAGAAGCGCCGCATGGCCCAATAGCCTGCGGCCTTGGGCGCCGTGTGGCGGTTGATTGGACGTGGGTGTCCTGGCTCCCCCATGATGCCTCGGCAACTTCACGAGTTGACAACTCCTTGCATGCAAAACGGGTCATGATTACCTGTGATCATGGAGGCCAACGGTTGGCCTCCCTCGGCTGTATGTACGGAATGGCATGAGTCCTTCCTGTCCATCTCCTCCTGCTACTCTTCGTCTTCCTCTTCTTCCTCGCTCCTTCCTGCGCCAATGGCACCGATCCATCGGTTTTCTGCCAAAGAGAAGGGGAGGGCCCCCCAAGAGGGTCCTGTCCCACTTCCTCCGAAGAAACGGCCCGCCTCTTGCCACGGGGAAGGGGGTGCTTGGCAGGAGGTGTCGAGGCCATGGTTCGAGCGGCCGCCGCCGTGATTCCAATTTCCCTTGTACGCTCGTATCGAGGGTCCTGAAGGCGCTGGCGCCGAGCGGCATCGCCAGAGGCACCGTCGCCACCGGCGAATCACGGCGGTGCGCGTCGTTCCTCCTGGAGTTCACACCAATGGCTCTTCTCGCGAGCTCGTGCTTCACGCCGCCATGCCTCCTCGGTCCTGGATTCTCCTCCCTCCTTCCTTCGCCTTCGAGATCCCGCCGAGGGGGCCTATCGAGCTTTGGCTCTAGCATGCTGGCTGCAGTACCCCTGCGACCGAAGCGGAGGTCGATGTCGTCGCTCCGGGCAGGGTCTACATGACCCGTGGCTGGGGCGAGATCGCCCGGGTCGGCAGGACGGGTGGCGCCCTCGTAATTCACCTCGAGTACGACGGCGCCTCCCTAATGTTCTTCAAGGTCTTCGACGTAGAGGGACGCCGCCTGGAGTGCTGCCCTGAGAAAGGCGGCCGGGGCCCTACCGTGGCGAGGACTAGGCTCGCCAATCGCTTCCCCAGCAGCTCCTCAGGCAGCGGAGGTGTCGGAGGATCCAGTGACTCCGCCGAGCTCTTCGCGACTCCGGAGACGAGCGACGACAGCTACGAGCCCCCGAGCTTGCGTCGCTCTCGGAGCAGGGCGGGCTCGTCAGGCCGCCGTCGCCACTGATCTGTATGGGGTTGGCACCAGTGGCTGACGGCCCACTGTTGATGATGGCGTCTCTTGCGGAGGCGCGCGTAGTTAGCACTCCTTAGGATTTGCTCCTTTTGTTCCCTGCGAGGAATCGAAGAACACACCCCATGGGGGTTTGTAAGGTGCTTGTAGTTCCATTTATTAATATGATCCTTATCATGAAGCGGTGAGGGATGCTCGTCCCGTCTTAGCTTAGTTCCTCCTTTCGAACCTCGCGAGGACTTGACGCTCTGCGCTGACAGGTCCTGGTCCCAAGGTAGGCTTCAGCCGTCGCTGGTATGCCAGGTTGCGATGCCGTGGTCAAGGCTAGGAGGTGAGCGGCTCGGGGTCCAGTAAGAGCCCCTGAGTCGCGATGCTCAGGAGGTCCCCTTTAGTGCTCAAGCAGCCATCGTTCGGTGAGAAAGGAGCGCGACATCGCCAAAACGGAACTGCGTTAGGTGCGAGGTTGGTGCTGCGATAGCTAGTATTTCCAGAGAATCACTTATCTCGGGGGTCAGAAGCCACTCCTTGGCTCGGCACCTGGCCCGCGCGCTGACAGCTGGGGAGTTGCCTGGCGAGATCCCCACATGCCTCTTCCCTCTCGCCTTTGCTCCCCCTCGTGCTCTACGTCCTCAGGTCCCGGCCCTCGAGCAAGCTCAGCTGTCGCTGGTATGCCAGGTCGCGATGCTGTGGACAAGGCTAGGAGGTGAGGGCTGGAGAGCCAGTAAGAGTCCGTGAGTCGTGATGCTCAGGTACCCCGCCCCCCTTAACGTGCAAGCGGTTCGCGCGGACGAGAGCGAAGGAGACGTTGCAGAGGCCTTGCCCGACGCTGCTCCTTAAAGCAATCCTGCGAGTTCATCATGAGAAAAGCGAGGGTTTGCCGTTACAATTGCCGGCCAGCTGCTGGTTGCTCTAGGAAGGTGGCGGGGCACTGAAGGCTTGGTGAGGTGGCGCCCTCTGGGGTTGCCGCGGCCAAAGCTAAGCCATCCAGGTTTGTCGACGTTGCAGGGACGGACCCATGCGCAAGCGTCGTGCCATGAGGGAGCGGCTCCATCAGTTGGTGTCAATCGAGCGGGCGATTAAGTCAAGAACGTTAATCATGAAGGAGCAAATCCATTTAGATAGGCACAGAAAAAGATGATCACCGCTGGGTCGGGCCCGAGCGACTTTGGGGATGATGTAGCCTCGAGGGGCGCCCCCAATAAAGTAAGCTGAGAGCATGAACCAAAGGGATACATGCTGCAGGGACGGATCCACGCAGCCTGGGAATGATGCAGCCCTGGGGGGGTGCTCCCAGCTGAAAACAAAACTCAAAGGATGTCACCTGATGATGCTGAAGATGAAGGGATGCTGAAGTAGTGGATGGCGTGCGCTGCGGGAGACGATCTTCACGAGCCCCCAGGCCCAGGGGCCTCGGGAGGCTCCGTAGGCGCTGGCAGCTCCTCGCGGACCATCTCCATCTCCGCCAGGACTGCAGAATGCCTGGCCGCTTGAGCCTCCAGGATGCTCCTCATGAGGCGCTGACGCACGGCAGCCGCGCTCGGTAGGTTGTAAGGCATGCGAACATAGTTGTGGGGTGGACCTTCGCAGCATCCCATGCATGAGGGCCAGAGGCGCTCCTGAGAGGCGGCTTGGTTGAGTCCTGGTATGTCGAAGCAAACGTGCAGCCCACCATCCTCGCCTGGATGGGAGCTACAACGGGTAAGCGGCGGCTGCCACTCATGACTCTTGACTCCTGCAGCTCCTGAATGATCTCGCTGACGAACTCCCGAGGGTTTGGCCCTCCTTGCCTTGCTTCTTCCTGAGGGAAACGTGTGTTGAAGCACGCCTCCAAGTGGTGCCCAAGCGCCTCCCTCGTGATCCTAGCAAAGTCGATGGCCCTCTAGGAGAGAGCCCCCGAGCCTTGCTCAATGAGGGTGCCGGGCGCGCCTTCCTATGCGACAGAAGGAGGCGCCCCCTGAACAGGCGCGGACCCTGAGGGGACTGCCTCCCGAGGGGTCGGACTGGGTGATGTCTTCTTCTTCTCAGGGGCAGCCTCGGGAAGCCTCTCGCTCCTGTGATCTGGGTCTTCAATTGATGCGGCTTGGAAAGCACACTCCAGAGAACACACGGTATCTCTCTCTTCACAAGGCACCGTGATGACTCCACCGCTTCCTGGCATCTTGAGGACATTGTAGCCATGATGGGTCACGGCCATGAACTTGGCCAGGGCTGGGTACCCGAGGATGGCATTGTATGGCAGACGGATGTGAGCGACGTCGAAGTCAATGAGCTCGGTGCGGTAGTTGTCGCGTTTCCCGAAGGTAACAGGAAGGCGGACCTGCCCTATCGGAACCGTGGAACCATCAGTGACTCCTGAGAAAGGCTTCGTCGGCTGCAGCTGATCGTAGGGCACTTGGAGATTGTTGAACGTCTCGACGGATAGGACATTGAGCCCTGCTCTGCCATCGATGAGGGTCCTGGTGACTTGCACATTGCTGATGGTTGGGGAACAGAGCATCGGGTGGACACCGGCTATGGCCGCGCACTTGAGCTGATCCGCCGAATTGAACGTGATAGCGCACGCTGACCACCTGAGAGGGCGTGTGGCCTCAAGTTTGGGGAGGACTGCGTTCACTTCGCGAGCGAACTGCTTGAAGATGCGCTGAGAGGCTGTGGCTTGAGCGCCGCCCAAGATGCAAGCGATTGCGCGCGGCTCGTGGAAGCCTCCAGCCCCCTCGTCCTGATGATGGTCTTCATTCCTCCTCGGCTGTGGTGGCAGAGGAGGGAGGCCCGCGTTGCCCTGTGGGTGATCCTCGCGAGGCTGATCCCCCCAACCCCCCTCGCGAGGTGGGTCCCTCCAACCTCCCTCACGAGGCTAGTCCTACCAGCGGTCCTCGCGAGGTCGGTCACACCACCCTTGGCGAGGTCCACGGTCTTCCCATCGTCCTCCACCTCTTCCTCCTCCTTGGCCATAGCCCCGGTCGCTGCGCTTGGGGCTTCGGCCGGCACGCACGTATCACACGGCCCTGAGCTCTTGGCATTCTTTGGTGTTGTGGGTGTGGAGGTCGTGGTACACGCAGTACCGGCTGTCCTTGGATGACTCAGGCTGATCCCTGTCTCACTTGGTGTCCGGCTCTGCTGCAAGCACGGCAGCCCCCTTGCGCTTCACGTCCTTGGCCTTGGGCTTCTTCTCTTCTGGGTCAATAGCTGGCAGCTCAAGGAGGGAAAGGCGCCCTTCCTCAGCCCTAGCGCACTTGGTCGCCAGATTGAACAGCTCCAGGGAGGTGCACAGGTCCTCATGGATCACAATCTCCTCCTTCATATTGACGTCACGTACACCGTCGGAGAAGGCTGAGATGTTGTCCTCCTCAGACACCTTGGGGATATTAAGGCGAGCGCTGTTGAAGCGCTGGATGAACTTCTGCAGGGTCTCTGCCGGCTGCTGCTTGATGCGGTGCAAGTCTCTCATGGCCGGGGGCCGGTCGCGGGTGCCTTGGAAGTTGGCGATGAATCGGGTGTGCATCTCATCCCAGGAGGATATCGTGCCAGGAGCCAGGTTCAGGAGCCAGGTGCGGGCGCCGTCCTTGAGCACCATGGGGAACGAGTTTACCATGACCTTCTCGTCCCCGTTGGTGACTTCGTTGCCCAGCTCATAGAGCTGGAGGAACTCCGCAGGGTCGGCCGTGCCATCATAGCACGGGGGCATATCTGGCTTGAACTTACCCGACCAGGCCATGCTGCGCAGGTCGGCGGTGAAGGCACGACAGCCTGCAGTGGTCATGGGAGGCCTTGGGTGACGGGGAGCTTTATCTTGGAAGTCCATGTGCGCTGCCGCCAGGTGCAACGCGGGACCTTGATGTGCTGGAGCAGGAGCGCGTTCGTGCCGGGCCGGTGCGGGGAGCACACGGGCGGCTTCTTGGGGGCGAGGGATCTCTTGGCAGCTCTTCTCTTGCTGTACTGGCACTGGACGAAGTGGGTTTCGCCCATGGGCCACGCGCCTTGGGGCCAACGCGCCTTCTTGAGGGGGAGGCGGCTAAGGTGCCCCCGGAGCTTTGTCACCCGTGTAGGGCGGGGCGCGGTGCAGCGAGAGGGATGGCGCAGGGGAGCCCCCAGCGGCGCTGATGAGCTCGGTGATGCGGGCGAGCCACTCGTCGTAGAGGTCGTCGACGGGACGGTAGTGCAGGAGCTCTCGCGCCAGGAGCAGCACGGCGTGCGCGTCCGTAGGGGCGCGACGGGCATGGGACGAGGAGCCGGCTGGAGTCAGCGACGGGGTGGCGGTGTGGCCTTCTTGCTGCACCGAAGGATGCAGGGATGACGCCTGCTGCTCGTTCCCCGTCGAGCCAATGGCGGGGTTGACGGCAGGCGACGGGGAACGGCGGGGGCGCCCGCCGACGGGGCCCGTCTGGGCGACGCGAGTGGCGAGAGCGGCCCGGCGCTCGGCGCGGGCTCGATGAGCGTCCAACATGGATGTGAGGGGCGGGGAAACACGAGGCGACGGAAGGCGGATTCCGGTGCACCCCTACCTGGCGCGCCAAATGTCGGATTTCGGGTTCCGGCAGACCCTCAAGGTTCGAACTCTAGGGTGCGCACGGAGATCACACCTACTGCCTACCCGTGTCTCGTCGCCTCGCGAGAATCTAAACTACCCGAAGATCAACACAAGGGACACGAGATTTATACTGGTTCGGGCCACCGTTGTGGTGTAATACCCTACTCCAGTAGATTGCCTCTGGGGCTGATGATGAATAGTTCAAGGGAAGAACAGCCTCGTGAGGGTCTGTTCTTGGCTGGAGCGATGAACTGCTAGGGGAAGTTCAGTCACCTCCCTCTCTCTATATCCAGATGCCGATCCTCTACCCTGTGGGTGGCTAGTCCTATTTATAGGTGGAAGCCCTGGGCCTCTTCCCAAATATTGAGTGGGAAGGGCGCCAACAATTGGCCATTTTGAAGGGGAACATCTAGTACACTTATCCTGACTAAAGTTGGTCCTCGCCTGCCAAAGACCCTGACAATGACGCCGGCTTGGGCTCCACGATGACCTCCGTTCTGCCTCCCTGCTGGTCTTGGTCTTGTTGCACCGAAATGGTTGCCTTTGCTTGATACTCTTGCCTGCGCTTGCCCCCTTTGCACCAAAGAGGAAACAAGGACTCTGCGCAGGCCAGCGCCCGCCTGGCGCCCGCCCGGCCTTGGTCGTCATGGCTTGTGTCATGGGCACCTCGTGAGGTACCCCGCCTTGATCTCTCCGCCTCCTCGCGAGCCAGCCTGACGAGGCCGTGCCCGAAGAAGCCTCCTGTCGTCTGCCCCGCGAGGCTTGGCCCCTCGCGAGGGTCTTGGGCATGTGTTGATGAGGATGGGCCGTGCTGGGCCACTCCTTGAGCCACGCCGCAGGCCGCAGGCAGGCAAGTCTGGGTACCCCCGTTCCCAGAACGCCGACACATATATATTTATTGAAAAGTCAAACATCACAAAGTTTGACCATGTACGTGGAGAAAAACAATTACATCTAGAACGGCAAACATATACCATTAGATTCTCCATGAGATCTAGTTTCGTTATATGTATCTTTGGTATTGTAGATATAAATAACATTTGCGCAAACCTGATCAAAGTTTCCAAAGTTTGACTTCTAAAAAATTTACATGCACTGCATTATCGAGCCGATGGAATATCTCTTTCCCCCTCTCAGCTATCTGACGCACCACTCAGCTTTATCGGGGCTCCTCAATCTCTCTCAAACTTTATTGGTCAGTTTGGTTAGTGACCTGACCCTCATACCTTGATGGCCAGTACTGCCTAGTGTGGATGTGAGATGTAAAATATTTCTGCCTGGCCAAGCTTGTGTGGTGTTGCACCCTTTGGTTCATGCCTAGGCCAGGCAAAGCATCAACGTCCCATCAATCAATCCATGCAGCAATTATTTAATGCTAATATCCATCCAGGTTGCTGTTAGCCTCGTGGCCGCATGACCAGGCATGGCCAGGCGTTCGAAATCGGTCGCCTGGGCCAAGCTACTTGCAGTGTCTGGAGTCCAGCGAGGCTAATTAAAGTGCAAGGGAATCCAGGCCAGGCGGGCTTTCTTTTTCACAGGGTAGCAACCAAACAAGTGTGCATGAAATCCAGCCACACCCCCAGGCCAGGCAAAAGATGCTCAGGACGCAAGCCAAACTGACCTTATATCTCCCTGGTTCACACATCCGCATGTCTCACTCATGCTATACATATAGACCCATCCAACACTCTCCGCCCTTGTTCTCTCTCCATGTGACACACACCCCCCTAAGTACCATAATCCCTCACTCCATCATAGGCGCAAGCACCCCCCTCCTAAGTATGATTATCTCTTACTAGCCAACAGGAACACACGTATTATCTCCTTCCATCCATACGTCTATCTCGATATCTCTCGGGGCATCTTCTATCACGCACACACCTTGTCACTCGATCTCCCACCCATGTAGTCCCATCACGATCTCCAGGGGATCTCTCTATGACAAACATGCAGTCTCTCCTCCCCATGTCTGCATTTTCTCCGTACGTCTCTCTCGACCTCTCTCCCTTGTTTGTCAGACCCATCTTGGCCATGTGCTAGGGGTCTTTCTCTCTCGGTTCCAAACAACCACACACTATCTCCTCAGCTTCCTCCGTTTTCAAACATGCATGTGTGATATGTTTGCATAAGACACGCATGCTTTTTCTCTACTTTTATCGTGTGTTGTCCACGTCTCTTTCACACATGCACACACACTTTTTCACTCACTCTTTCTATTTCTCTCTCTCTCTCTCTCTCTCTCTCTCTAGTTAGGGACTCTGTCACGTCCATAAGCATATGGATGTTTTGAAAAGTCAAACCTCAGAAAAGTTTGACTAGGTATATGTGGAGAAAAACATTTACATCTGGAACGATCATTAGATTCATCACAACATGTACTTACTTCATACTATCATTTATCTTTGGCATTGTAGATATAAGTAATTTCTTTATAAACTTGGTGAAAGTTTCAAAAGTTTGACTTTAAGAAAAATGTTGGAACTACATTATCGAACGGAGGGAGTAGCTCTTTCTCTCTCTCTCTCTCTGCTATCTCTCATGGGCCTCCCCTCTCACTTGAGCTCTCTATACCAACGGATTATACGCTCACTGTGTCAGCGTGTATCTCCATATATTGTTTAGTTGACCGGTCAACCAATCCACATGCTACCTTGTCAGCTCGTGTTCTGTATCTTCGTGTGCTGGCCCATGTGGCAGTGGGTGAAAATAAGTAAACTAGAGGCCCATCTGACATGCGGTGAAGTAAACAAAGTTGAAACCACTCGAGGTAGCACCCCGCACGCTAGTAAATTGAGGGCGCATTGAGGAAACACTTCTTGCACGTGAAGGACGCACTCATGCACAATTCACCACTTCGCTGTGGCATGCACAGAAGGACGCACTCGCGCACACCCAGCACACAACACACACCAGCACACGTGTACACCGGCATCGCCGCCAGTTGAGATGGACGGCGAGGCAGCCAACAAGAAGAGGCGGATCGAGCCAAAACCGCATTCAGCGAGCCTGGACTTCATCAGCAGCCGCCCCGACGACATGCTGCTCATCATCATCAGCCTCCTCCCCACCAAATCTGTCATGCGGACCACCCTGCTCTCCCGGCGGTGGCGCCCCCTCTGGCGTCGCGTCCCCCTCAACCTCACCATCGACAGCGGCCTCTACGACAGGGATTGCAAACGCATGGCCGCAGTCTCCAAGATCCTTTCATCGCACCCTAGGCCAGCCAGACGCCTTGACATCTGCATGTTCAGTACCAACTCCAAGTTCCAACCCAAGTTCAACGAGTGGTTCTTATCCCCCGCCCTAGATCAGCTCGAGGAGCTCAGGTTTGAAGTTGGACGATGTCGCTCTCTGCCGCCGTCCGCGCTCCACCTCACGCCAATGCTGTGCCGCGCCAGCTTTAGCTCGTGCTATCTTCCCTATATTAATGTCGCGCCCACCATTCTTCTCCCTCAACTCAAGCAGCTCGACCTCTTTGACGTTGTCATCTCGAAGAAGACTATGGAGGACCTGCTCCGCAGCTGTACTGCGCTCAAGTACCTTCGGCTTGAGCAGATCCACGGGTTCATTAGCCTCCACATCGCCTAGACGAATCTTCGATGGATTTATGTGTCTTGCTGGCCCCACAACAAGACATCAATTGGGAAGAGATCACTCCAGTGGTTCCACATTATGGTCATTGAGAATGCACCTTTCCTTGAGAGATTGCTTGTATCGGATCTAGAAGGTCCAACAAAAGTCAGGGTCATTGACGTGCCGAAATTGACAGCGTTGGTGTACACGTCTGCCAAATTCTCCGAACTCTTTATTGGATCCGTAATCGTTCAGGTACAACACTCATCTTCTTCTTTGTCTTCTTGAAATTCACATTTTTTAATTTCTTCTTGATATATTTACGACCATCTTCCAGAAAATGATTCCCACAAGCTTGACCCAGTCCATGCGCACAGTGAAGATCTTGGGACTAAAATCTATCGGCCCCAATCTGGATCAAGTTGTTGGATTCCTTACATGTTTTCCATGCACTGAGAAGCTACTCATCGAGGTGAAACTTCGTTCCTACTAGTAAACGGTAATCACAATGTAGCTCAATTTTTTCGTAATTTTCGCAAATTACGATGACAAGTGTAGTGTTCAAAACTTCATCTACGCACTGCACCGAAAGAAATGTTTTTAGTATTTTTTTCTCACGTGATCACCTGCATTGTTTTTATGTTGTACTACTATAGTAGCCTAGGCTAGTCATAGTGGAAAGTAACTTAGACTACTCTAGTAACTCTATGGTTACGCTAAGAGCAAGTACTACCTTCGTCCTGGTTTACTCTTCCAATTTTGTAGTATCAAAATTTGACCATAGATTAAACTGACAAAATGTTAATGGATGTCCCTAAGAACTATATCGTTGGATTCGTATTTGAACATAATTTCAAATGGTGTAATTTTTAGTGACATGCATTAGCATTTTCTTCGGTAAATCTATGGTCAAAATTTTATACTAAATACGAGGTAGTATTCCCTCCGTCCCAAAATTCTTGTCTTACAATTGTTTAGATATGGATGTATCTAACACTAAAATGTAACTAGATACATCCGTATTTGGACAAATTTAAGACAAGAATTTTGGGACAGAGGGAGTACAAAAGTGGGCTATGTAGGCCAAAACACGTGCGAAATTCACTTGTGATGCATTTGGCATCAATGCCCCTCCATTGCTCACCTGGTGCCCCAATCTGGATCACCTACTTTGCTCTGGCGCCAAATTAACTAACACAATGAAAAAAACACTATGTGGGAGAGAGAGAGGACTGAGGCAATAAAAAACACTTGTTTGGGAGAGTGAGAGGCTAGTGTAGTTGGTTTGATTGATTTTTTAAACATGTGTGTCTGTGTGCACAGCGGTGCCAACTCTATCACATCGCGAGAGCGGTGCCAAAATCTTTTGATTTGACATCGATGTGTATTATGTGGCATACTTTTGCAAAATATGACATCGGCCACATAGTGGAAGGCAACAAATGCCCAAGCTCTTCACGTGCTCCTAGTTAAATGAGAGGAAACAGAAAGAGAGAGAGAGAGAGAGAGAGAGAGAGAGAGAGAGAGAGAGAAAATATCACTAGCCAGCCAACCCTATCGTATGAGCGAATGATATCAGTACCTCTTGATGACAAGGCAATCTTATACAGCCAGCTGCTCTAATATGTTCTCTTCTTTTGCAGATAAAAAAGACCCGAAAGTGAAAAATGTGCTGCACTATAACAATCTCATCGAATGCCTTGATATCCATTTTACAGAAATTGATTTGATCGACTACCGAGGCAGCACATCGGAGATTAAATTGGCCAGGTTCTTTGTTCTGGAGGCAAGTGTGCTCAAGGTAATGAGGTTTGGCGTTCTCTGGTGCAACAATGAATGGTGTGCTGATCACCACAAGCATCTAACCCTAAATGACAAAGTCTCCGCGGAAGCTGAATTTGTTTTTGAAACATCAAGTGGCCAGAGACTCGAAAACTTATTTGCCCATTAGTGAATTGTCAGGGCGGTGGATTTTATTTTGTACGATAATGCTGCATCCACCTAGAGTAACGAAAGTTCTTACGTAAACTTCCTAGTAATTCCCTCTTCGTAGGTGCAGCATTACTCCTAACATTTGTAATATCAGTTTGAAACTTGTAATATTGTTGTGTCCTATTCCCGCGTTTTCAAAATCCTGCGAATCAAACAGGTCCTGAGTTGGTGATGATGTTGTGCCTCCCATCTTTCACCAATAGCCGTCAGATCTAGATCTGACGCATACAAACCAAATTTTCCATTTTTGCAAAAATATGCCCGCACTTGTTCCCTATTTACAAAGTACTCCTTGTCTCTCACAATCAGCCTTATCTCCTCCCCACCGCATCTAGAAGGCCGTGGAAAATCTAGCGCGATGGTCGCTGCCGGCGCCGTCCACCCCCAATCATGGTGTTCCGTGCAATGCACGGGCATCTACGCACGGGAAATTATGTCAAACAGGGCTAGTTATAAGCAGGCTAGCTCTACAGCCATGATGATAGTGACTGCAGACGGTGTCACTTCACTGTGAGGAGCAGCACGTAATAATTTGACCAACGGGTAGTACAGTGCTAGTACTCCTACTACATTGGTAGTACTACTACTAGTACTAGTAGCACCACCATCTGGATTTAGGAGTACTACCACGTCCATCTGGATTTTAGTATTTGACTAGCAAAATCTAGTAATGCATGTCACAAAAAATGTACTACTCCCTCTGTAAATAAATACACGGTGTATTGCTTTATTCCTATCGGCGAGAGAACTTAATGTCCTTTTGCTAACTAATTGGATTACATGTAATGAACTAAACACTGCATGTCATGTTTGGTAGTCTCAAGTCATTGAAAGCATGCACGGCCCACATCTCTCATTGGTCGATATGTCACGAAATAAGAAACGAGGAGGGAGTTAATGTACCGTGCCTAAGTGTTTTGGGATTATTTGGTTTTCGTAAGATGACTTACACAACATTTTTGTTTACATGCATTAACATTTTATTAGTTAAATCAAAGGTCAATACTTGGCATAAAATGCAAAGGGGACCAATAAACCAGTAAACATCTAACTTCTCTCGTTTGGCCCCAACTAAAGGTCCGGTGAGATGACTATACTGCACCGGCACGGAGGAGGACGCAGCTTCATTGACTTACTGCAACCGCCTTTGGGTGAATGACACGGGGGCCCAATGGGTGGCTGGCCCACCTATCATACAGCCAAAGGTAGGTGCAGTAGAGGGTCGAGGAGTAGTACGAAATCCGCACCTACGCACGCTAACCAAGGGCAAGAGTGATCACTCGAATCGCAAGATCAGTTGACTAGAAGCTAAGCTAGACCCATGGAGGCGAGATGAGCGCGAGCATTAGCCGGCTGTGCCAGATGGTCCATGACGCCGGCCTGCGGCCCACACCGAGGAACGTCTCCAGGTATTGCCTGAGGCCGCCAGGGCAAGGGGCCTCTTGGACGACAGCTTCGTCTCCTTGTTCGACGAGGTCCTCGTCGGTTTCCTCGACAAGTTCACTGTCGTCAAGAAGCTCGCAGACGACTTTGACGTACGCCTCCAGCCGACGCGCCCAGGCTCTATGATGCCCCCCACCCTCAACGGCCACTATGGTGACAACCTCTTCGACGCACTGGTGGCCCTGCGACTGCCCGCCATCGCACCGAAGAATGTCCACCTCAAGGTCGCGCTCACCGTGCAGCGCCTGGCGCAGCAAGACACCATCGACATAATCACCCACGTCTACGCACAAATCATCCACAAGGACTACTACATGCAAGAGGAGGACGATAGGACGTTGGCCTTCTTGGACCGCAGGGCAACCTTGGACGACATTGTTCAGAAGCACGTTGAGCTCGCCGCCAACGCCACTGCTCCTCACACGTCGGTTGGTGACCCGGTGCACTAGGGCGTGAGGATGTCATTGATGGATCCGTATGTATTTTTATCTTTCCGTCAAATCCATGTAGTAGTATATGGTACTACTAGTAATTATCTTACCTTTCGCATCAACTTCATGATTTTCGTACATACTCCATGCATGAACAGTGCCAGAACCAAACTTCTCAGTACTCTAGGAAAAATCGTTATTTTCTATCTATCGGTCGTGCCATGGAGCAGAACCAATTTTTACAAGTTATGAGTTCAAAAGTAAAAGCCTGCCGTGTTCGCGTCGCACCCCCACACGGTTGGTCCAGCACGCCACTCAAGGGGGAATGCGTGTGGTGTTGCATTTTCACTTACAAGTGGGACCGCAGTTGAACAAACCGACTATCGGCAAACCCCCACCCCGCCCACCGCGCGATGGCTGAGAAAACAGGAGGGAGAAGAGATGGATGTAGCATGGACTCCAAGAAAATTGGTGTCGGATGGGACTCGTGTGGGTGGCATGTGCCGTACTGCTAAATGTGAATGCTAGTTATGGCCCATGACACCCTACTATATCAAGCCTATATCAAGGTGCTAGTTACGTAGAACAAATTTCCTGGAGTCCGTGCTCATCCCTCCTCTATCTCTCTTCTCAGCCAGCCAGCGGACACGCAGAGCCCATCATCTGTTTGCTCACATGCGGTCCCACATGTCAGTGAAAAAACAAGAGGACCCACTGAACCTGCACATCTTTCACCTTGACATGCTGGTGATGAAAAACAAATCCAATAAAGATCTTCGGTGGCCGCTTCTGGAGTTACTCAAGAGTAGTAAGATTCTATTTACAGTTTAACCCCAGATGCACATCACGTGGCTTCAACTACCACTCTATTTTCTTGCATGACACGACCTGGATGCTGGATGTCCCACGTGTCGGCAAAAGGAGGAAGAACCCGACCAAATCTTTGGTTGTGCTCTCGGATTAGACTAGTTGTGGTAACTTAAAATTTTTATTATGTAGAATGGATGCAAGTTTTGCTATTGGGAAGAAGAGTACATCGATATATTGGTAGGGCGCAATTTAGTGGTAGATGTTCTAGCACTTTTAGCTAGCATAGAGGCTGGAGATGAGACTAGTGCACTTGTTGATACTCCTACTAGAATAGAGGCTAGACATGAGACTAGATGCGAGGAAGCAATGTCTACTTCTTTACACTCGAAGAAGAAAGAAGCACGCAAGATCGAGCCTCCGCAGATCAACAATGAATGCATTGAGAAGGCACTAATCCAACTTACAGGAGCAGTTATGGAAGTTGGATACTCCCTCCTTCCCGTTTTATAAGGCTTATCTCAAATTTTCTGTTTTTTCAATTTAGAGGGCTCATCTCTAACTTATTTTTAGTTTCCAATGCACATTAAATCTTTGCATGCAAGAATTAAAAAGGAACACGCTAATGCATGTAATGTACCTACTCATCTAGTCGCCAAGCATGCATGCATTATAATTAATCCAAATTAGTGCATGAGTTTAATTGAGGTAGTTTTGTAAAGTACGAGATATATTCCTCCACTCACAAAATGCCTTGGTTGATGAGATTTGAGATTTGAGACCTATAAACCGGAAGGGAGGGAGTATCTTCTAAAATGTATTCTTGTGGTTCTTGTTTTCTTTGGTCTTGCTTTTCTAGTCAAAATTATCATTGGAGTTCGTGCAAAACGGAGGTCCGTTTGGGGTCGTGCGTTGGAGTTGGCCTTACAAGTGGGACCGCAGTTGAGGAAACCGACTATCGGCAAACCTCCACCTTGCCCGCCGCGTGATGGCTGAAGTTAGAGAAATGACGAGGTTGAAGAGATTGCTCTAGCACGGACTCCAAGAAATATGGTGTTAGATGGATGTCGTGGTGGTGGCGTGTGCTGTACTCTTGGACGTGAATGCTTGTTCTGGCCCATGCCACCCTACTACTCCTACTACTTATATAGTACTCCTGCTAGTAGTATCGAGGATTCGAGGTGCTGGTTACGTACAGCGAACACATTAACATATGGCTACAGTAAAAACACCCGCCCGACGCGCGAAGCATGTGAAGCTAGTAAAAATAGTGTACTACTATTGTTGATTGGCCTCATCCGATAACCTGTTGCAATGCACGTACAATTATGTATTCGAAAAATATTTTTTTGCCTCGTCGCACCACTCACTCAGAGAAGTGACTCGAAAGCCATTCATAAATTTAGTATGTTTATCACAGGCGTATCATTTTATTACATACAACAGGTCATCAACCCACATCGACAACGAGGATAAATTATAAATACTAAAGTTTTCATCACACAACATATAACAAGCAATGAAATGAACTTCAACTCAACCAATCCTCGGTGTTGGAAACGCTTGCTTTGAACCACAAGTGATTCTCTGGGACGGGCCATCCATTCTGAATCTCGAGATCAACGCAGGACTGATCATCTAGGATGAAGCAGCCTACTATATCAGTACCAGGATAGGGAACCACCCAAATGTCCGAGGTATAGATAGAATTGCTTCTCATAAATGGTACGAGTAACGTTGTGTCAATAGTAGTTGGATCGCCTTTCACCATCATCGGATAGTTTTTTCCAAGGAAGAGCGAGTTTTCTCCAAGACTATCAATTCTGTACCAGGGAGAAGGTGTTGGCTCTAGCACACTAGTATCCATCCCGAATACAATGCAACGGGTCTTGGAATAGGTCCGGAGAGTGCGACCATGGGAGACTACACCTGCTTCCTTAGTAGTAACATCATCAGTGGGATGTATACACACAAGAAGAGGTGATCCATCGGAATTAGTTGCCAGGCGCCACTGAGTATATGGGCGCTGCTCGTCCTCATGGTCGTGATCATCACCATCGTCATCTCCCCCTTGGTTATAAAATTTTTCAAGTATAGGTGGTGAAATGTTCACAGGACCTTGGAAACACAAGAAGAAGGTTAATTAGTAAAGGGAAACTTGCTAACCCGCATGCATGTGGATGAAACAATTATAATTATGGTGGAAGACAAACGTACCGAAACTACGAGGATCCCATGCAAAAATAGTGCCATGAGTGGTGGAAGCAAACACAAGGCCCTCGTATTGAATTGCATCACAGTACTCATCCGTGTACAAAAACTGATTTTTGAGCAATATCCATCCAGTCGGACCACGAAGAATGGCAACAAGCTTGTCAAAGATAGCAACAACTTCATAGTTCTTGTAATTCCAAGAGCGGTTGGGAACTCGACAAATTGCTGTAGAAGATAGTCACCATGATTGTATTTGAACGTGCGTACAATACCGGTGTGCTCAACCTTTGGGCAGTCTGCTGAGATTTTTGGAAGCGGAACCCGGTGACGAGTGTACACATTCACAAGTTCCCACTCGCAGTTGGACCCAATATAAACAACCCAATCTCCATTTGCGCCTGCCCAAGCCTTACCCTCAAGTGATGGCATATTAACATCATATGTATCATTATCAAGCGGCATCAACTTGCACAAGGCGAGGCCTCCGTCGTCCCCGCGCCAGTCATCAGGGTCACGGCGAATAATATAGGGGAGATCAAACCGCTCCTTGACTCTTGGGTTCCTTGTAATGATGTTATTAGTTGAGTCGAGAATGGTCTTGAACGAACCTGCCATGCTAGCCGAGGTGATAACGTCGCACCGATCAATGAGTTCCTCCACCACGTCATCTTTCAGATCGGGGCAAGAATAATGGGGTCATTTCCGGCCTGTTCCCTCCATGGAGAAGACGATCGAACAATGGCAGAAGGAAGGGTGAAGGCAAATGGAGGAGGGAGAGGAAGAGCGTGCGACAGCAGTTCCAAATTGAGAGGGAAAGGCGAAGAGTCGGTGGACGGTTGCCAGTTTGCCACGGTACACGAAGAGGTGCCCCAGCCGACACGTCCGTTCGGAAATACTAGTAGAAAAGGACTCGCCGTCGTCTCACTGATATGTTGGAACGAGACCACATGTCAACGAAACATGGTGTGTAATTTCTCGTGCAAAATGCGATCTGGCCGCGTTGGCCCGAGATGTCGCATTAGTTATCGACCTTTATTTTTCTAATGGCGTGCCGTTCAGTTTGGAAGCATGACTAACTGGTACTGTACGCAGAGAAAATATAAACTACTCTACCACTACTCTAGCTCGAGTACTAGTAGTATAAAAAAGATATATAGCTGGAGCTTCAGCGCTTTCTTGCTAAGGGCTGCCCACTTGCTTCTCACACTATCACCCTCTCTCCAGATCTAAAAAAGACAGCCTCTCTCTCCCTCCTCACCGGTGGTCACAGATCCGCCGGGGAAGAAAAGGACGTGCAGCATTGACGCACTCGTTGTCGGGGAGCGAGGTCACGCACTGACGACAAGGCTGTCGTCTCAGGCCTAGCGCCCGCGCGGGATGGCCTCCGTCCCCAACCTCACTGCCATAGTGTGTGCGGAGGACGACGACCACGAGCGAAGCCACTTCCCCCGACCCTCACGTATGCAACCTCTTTTCGAACCATACCCTTGTTCTATTGACCCATCTGCCACGTCGTTGCATGTGGATCTTTCTCCACTCCACCATCTTCCCAATTTGCTATCCTCTGCTCTGCTGGCCACGCAAACGAAAACCATAATTTGCACTATTAAAGGAAACCCTACTTCATGCAAACTAATCCATGTCTGGGTTGAATAAGGAAAGGAAGGGAGACCATACTGTCCAAGAGAGTAGGCATCGAACCCGCATCTAGGTTGAAAAGAGGAAAATCAGTAGCTAAGGAATGAGTCTCGTGTCTCTTGGTTGAAGAAGGGTAGAAAGGCATGACAACGCAATAGAGAATGACCAGGTCGATCGGTTTGTTGTCCTCACATAGGAAAAAGGTGGCTAAAGAGAACAAAGATGGGACGTAATCCACATATGATGCCTGGATATTTGTTGCTCTGGGTAACCATACCTCCCTCACCACTCTGCGTCCGTGGAGGTACATCGTACTAGTGCGCCCACTGTTCGAGTGAGCCTCCCATGCTCTTATTGCCACTTTTTGCTGTTAGTATAACGCCAGCAGTCAAGTCAAGCAATGCTACCGCTAAAGTGATGCCACATTTAACTAATGCCGCTCTCAGTCTAATGCCACCGATAAATTTAACCAATGCCATTTAATGTCACTGGATTATTTCAGGGTTAGCTGTTGATTGTGGATGTATTATCGATTTTTTAGCTAAGGCATTCTAATGTTGTTGCATAGCCAGTATACCAATGATGAAACTTGTTACTACCTTCAGATTTTTGCACTGTTAATGCTTATAGATTACATACCTCACTTTCATGAGATAAGTTAATTTTTTTGTACAGTGTCACCAAAATGCCAAGGCGTTGATGTCATTTTATTTTGGTTAAACTGCACAAAAAGTTATGAAGACAAGAGGAAAGGTCAAGAGTGGGCACCTCCTCCTCCGGCTGTTCTCTTGATTCGTTCGATCAAGTTTTTTTGTTTGATCGATTATCAAGATTTGGATATCAATTTTTTAGGTCCCCACGAGTTCGAAATGATATTTACCTTGGAGGTACATGGTTTGCAATTTTTTTATATTGTCATTAGTTAATAATGCTAGTTACCTTCAGACTTTTGTATTTGGTTTAATTCTCATGCACAGCTAGTATACCAATGCTGAAACTTGCTACCTTTACATTTTGTATTGTTAATTCTTATAGAAATCTTCCAGTGCTAGAGTTTATTGAAATATGTTCAGTAAAACCATTGTACTGTACCCTGTAATAAACTAACTACTCTACTGTTGCACTAGCCACTGGATTAGTGTATATTTGTAGTATTCCAATGGTGTTACATTAGCGTATGGACATAAATAAAGTGTGGCAAGCTTTCCCAGATATGTGCTCAAGGAAACTACTACCTATTTTTCTAAATACTAGATGTTTGGGTACTTTAAATTGAACCACGAAAACGTCTTATATTAAGGAACAGAGGGTGTAGAGTTCACTCAAATTATCCCGGTAAAGCTAGTCACACCTTTGTTAAAATTAATGTTCATTATGTTATCGGAGGAGGTATGTATGTTTGTCTCTAATGCCTGTCGACTACATACCAGACATCACGATGTAATGTTAAGTCATTTCCTTTTGTACAGTGTCACTGAATTGTCAAGGTGGTGATGGCATTTTATTTTAGTTGAACTGCACAAAATATGCTTAAAAGAAGAGGAAAGGTCAGGAGTCGATCATTCTTTCAAAAAGAACTATATATGCCTTTCTGACATCAGCCGTTGTTGCCTTATTTATTCCTTCAAACACATGGTTAGAAACTGTCTTGCTACCTTTTCCATTAAGAAATTGGAATGCTTATATTTGTGAGTCTATGCTTCAACTAGTGTCGTTTTTATAGTAATCACACTTTCAATATCTATGCAAACAGGGATGCTCGATTTTAGTGGAACTGCACAAAAAGTCCAACTGGTTCAACATTAGGAGTGTGTTTTCTTCCAAACCTTTATATCCAATTGGTGGCACTATGAGCTATTCTTTACAAAGGTACATGGTTTTCTACTATCTTGCTACTCTTTTTGTACTGCCATTAGATAGTAATACCAGTGGTTTGCATGTGAATTTATTGTCAGGGTGGACCTACATTGGAGGTGCAGGACATGATTCAATGATTGGATGCTCAATTTTGGTTGTATCAATTTCACCTCTTCCATCACGGTGAACATGGATATCCTTGGTCTGATGAAGAATAGGCGCTATATTTCTGCTCTGAACCAGCAAATCAATTCAATATGAAATTTCCCAGGGCAAAACATAACAGTATCAGGTTGTCCAGTGCACAACATGACAGATGCTAAGCGGAAGAGACATGCTTAAACCGAAAATACAAGGTGTGGTATATGTTTACTAGCTTCTTGATATTTGTGCAGACAGAGATGTCTGCCTGTTGCTATTTGGCAAACAAACAAAGTGACCGCAATTTTGGTTGAACTGCACAAGAGAATAGTATAGTCACCGCATGCAATGCCATTTGAAAATAGACACAGAAAGATTGGATAGTCACTTCATGGACTGCAGAAAAGTCTCGCGGTGTGATCGAGAGAAGACCAAATCATATTGTAGTGGATGTTCCTCCATCATGTGTGGTTCATTCTCATGGTTCCAGCTGTTGGTGAAACCACTTACGTTTGCAAGAGGAATTGTAGACTTCACAAACAAATTTGTCTTTCAGTCTGTACTGAATGTTGGCCAAGAGAAGCTTCCATGTTAGTAGGAAGAACAAATGTTTTTTCTAGATCTTTTATTTTGAGCTACATATTTGTATATGATCTGTGAATCATTGAGATGCATTAACATGTTGATCTTATGTATGGGAATCGTACTAGTTGGTTTTAGTTGCGATGAAAGATCCGAAGTGGCTGATCTTTGCTTTTGGAGCTACATATTTGTATATGATCTGTGATTCATTGAGATGCACTAACAGTTACTTATTTCTGTTCGCTTAGTGTTTACAAGTTACTGATCGATCACTAGCTAGCCTACTAATGCGCTCGTGGCAGTTTTATTTGCGACGCAAGATCCGAAGTGGCAGTTTTTTGAATAAAAATGCCTACCTCTGAACAAACTGACAAGCTACACTATCCTACCTACTCGATCCTACACGGATAAATAGCGGAATCACGCACGTACTACCTCCTTTCCGATTTTCAGGGCTCAATTCAAGAAACAACCTACTCGATCCTACACGAATAAATAGCGGATCACGCACGTACTAGTACCTCCTTTCTGGTTTGCAGGGCTTAATTCAAACCTCTCACCAACCAAGGTACTCCCACCGTCCGGGTTTATTAGTCCCGTGAGCAAAGCAGCAAGACCAAGGCATGGCAATAATTAACATCATGCAGAAGTTTAAGCCTAATAAATTCCAGCGATTTAAGTGGCTGCATGTGTGCCCTCGGCTGCGACTCGTTGCATGCTGCTCCGCGTACTGGTTGCGAGCGATTCTGAGTGCATGCATGCAGCCGGCCATAATTAAGGCAGCTAACTAATGTGAAAAAAGAATTGTTGCGGGCTTTTTAAATCCGTGGAATCATTATTGACAAGGAGGGAGATGATTCGAGTGCACTCGTTTGACCGTCATGCCGGCGTGCGACCCAGACGGGACAGGACGGCACAGTCATAATTTCAGTTTCTCTAGTTTTCCACGGGAAGCTGGCACGCTAAGCCATGCCTGCTTATGCATTGAATTCCGATGACCATCGCGCTACCTTCCGCCTATAAGTACTGTTTCCCAGCCTTCTCCGGTGGCATCGTGACCCAAGTGACCATATCCTCATAAGCCCCCACCGGCCCGACGTTGCTCGCCACGTCCGCCATGCCCCCGCCCGTCCGCGGTAGGCGAGACCGGAGGCAGTCACCGCCGAACTAGTGTTCGGTTTTTCACCGGAAGGCAGACGGAGGGAGGAGGCATTCTATCTGTCTTTAGATGGCAATGCAGAGATCGAGGAGTTGTTGGAGCGCGACCGCCAGGCGGAGGAGCAGGAGTTGTTGATGCGCGACCGCCTGGCGGAGGAGCAGCGTATAATCGATTTGCACCATCAGCAGGACATGGAGCAGCAGCGCACCGATGCTCTGAGTCGCGAGCAGAGCGCCCGCAACTGGGCCGACTACGTGGAGGCCGGTGCCCGGCAAATAGCCCTGGAGGCTGTCGGGCATGCACGCGTTCGCGTAGCCGATTTTTGCTACCAGCTCGTCAAGTGGGTTTCCCGCTGGGAAGCCGAAGCTTCGGTGGACCACGCCGGCATCGAAAGGGCCAACGCGCACGAGCAAGGTGTCCTATCGCACCTCTGGCAAGTTCGAGGCGAGGCGCAGGACGCCGGTGCCGGTTTTTAGTGTGTACCATAGATGGCGACCGGCATCGCCTAGTTAGCTAAGAGTAAGTTAGTACGTGTACGCTACTAGAGTATTAGTGGGAGTAGATAGTTAACTTGGCTATGATGGTTGTTAACGTGGAAGTTCAGTACTCTATATGTGGATCAGACCTGTTACTTTGCTCTGAATGTTGAACTTTCCGTTTAAATGTATGGAATGGGCTGTTATTTTTTAAAATGGGTTGTATTTGTCCTCCACGGGTTTAGAGGCTGACTTGTGGGCCTACCAAGTTGACACGTACACAATCAGGAGATGATTGTACATGGAGAGGATGACAGCAGGGACCCGCCGAGGTCATGGCAGTACGCAAGCAAGTGCCTCCCTATTTCAAGCCAATAAAAAAATGGCTCCTCCTAGTGGATTTCTGACATCTGGGTCCCATGCCATTGTCAACGTAGTCAATAAACGAGAGAATTGCACAACGAGCGGTTGACACCAGGGACCCAGCAGCTCGCGAGTTATTTTTGTTTTGGATTAATTTGATAGATGCCACTCCAAATCTGGTGTTTCCGAGAAATGCCACTGCAATTTCCAAACTTTGAAAAATGCCATTTCATGCCATATCTAGTGGCATTTTTTGAAGTCTGGAGTGGCGTTTTTTGAAGTTAGCAAATATTGCAGTGGCATTTTTCAAAGTTTGGAAATTGCAGTGGCATTTTTATCAGTCGCCATAATTGGAGTGGCATTTATCTAATTTGTTTTTGAGACGGAAGCAGGGTGTCAACTGGGCTGCGCGGGACACTCTGGCCTGTCTAGACAGCCTTTTCTTTTATGTTTACCACAGACCAGCCCAGTAGTTTTTTTCTTTTATAAAATGGCTAGCCCAGTTTTTTTGTGATTTGTCAAGTAAGTCGCTTTATCAGGCCTGTTGGGCTGCAAATCTTTCAAGATGAGGAGAGCTTCATTCGGCTGGCCAACAAAATGGCCTATCAGTAATGAGAAATGGGATATACATTTTTAAAACACATCAAACTGGTAATTAATTTCAAATATCTTTTTTTCATTTCGAGATTTTAAATTGCATTGATTTTTATGCGTGGACAATTTATTGGATTTTATATTGATATACATTTATTTTTAAAATCAGTCTGGATGTGACTCGAAATTTCGGGATTAAAAACAGTTCAGACCGCATCGACATATGCAAAATTTTGTATATTTTTTTAACCGTGGCCACAATATGGGTTGTAATGCTAACAAACAGAATACGGGCTCCAAAAAAAACCGTATGAATTGGCAAATGGGCTGTAAATTATTAGAAATAATGGCAGATGGCATGTATGCTATTTTCCACAGATTTGAGGCTTTCCTAAAAAAAAGGTTGACGCACAAGCAGTGACTATTGGATGTCCATCCAACGGCCGTCGTGCTTCTTCAATCTCTGCTCTTCCTGCTCTAGCCGCTCAAACAAGCGCCGGCGGGACTGCCTGCTCCATTCTCCCTGCGGTCGGTTGTGCTGCCGCGCAGGCCTCACCGCCCCATCGTAATCCCATCGCTGGCCAAGCCATCCCTCTACTTACCCACACCTGCTGTTATTCTCCGGCGACGGTAGACGAACCAGTAAACCCTCATACAGTCGTACTCCCCTCCGCGTGGGAAACAACTGCCAAGTCTTCCCTGGCTCTGTGTCGTTCCCTTCCTAGGCCTCACCGTCGTCCATCGCCCTGGTGCTCTTGGCGTGGCGTGATCAACGTGGTCAACGACTGACATGCATCTTGAGTGGATTGTACGTGGAGAGGCTGACACCTAGGTCCATGGCCGCACGCAAGGAAATGCCTCCTTATTACGCGCAAAATAATGATTCCTCCACCTCACATCTGGGACCCACCGAAAGGGCCTCTGTATTTCGCGAAAAATGTTACCGCCACTGACAGCTCGAACCCGCCAGCTATATCTTCGCACGCAAAGATGTGCCTCCTTATTACGCACAAAAAAATGAATACTCCCCCTGCTAGCTGGGACCCAGTATAGTGGGCCTACTAAGTTGACGACGAAGGGCTTTGTCAACTTAGTCAATATGCACGATTCTAGCTCGAGTGACCGTACGATGTCCATCCAACGGTCGTAGTGCTTCTTCTTCCTCTGGTCTTCTTGCTCCAGCCGCCCAAAGCAGCGCCGGTCGTGCCGCCTGCTCCTACATCCCGTGGCCGACTATGCTGCCGCTGAGGCCTCACCGCCCCCATACTACTCCCAACACTAGCCAGGCCATCCCTCCACTCCACTCACCCACACCCCCTGTTATTCTGCGGTGATGGCAGCGCAGCCGAACCAGTGAACCCTCGTACTCCTCTCCGCGTGGGCATCCAATGCCGCGTCTTCTCCGGCTCCGCGCCATCCCCTTCCTAGGCCTCGCCTTTGTCCACCGCCGTGGTGCTCTCGGCGCGGCGTGGTCAATTTGGTCAATGACCGACTTCCATCGGAAGAGTACTGTACGTGGAGAGGCTGACAGCTGGGTCCATGGCAGCAGCAAGGAAGTGCCTCCTTATTACGCGGAAAATAATTATTCCTCCACCTGACAGTAGGGACCCACCGGACAGGCCACTAGTATTTCGCGAACTGGGACCCACCGGACGGGCCACCGTATTTTGCGAAAAAAATGTTCCCTCCGCTATCAGCTCGGACCCACCGGAAGTGCCTCCTTATTACGCACAAAAAAATGAATACTCTCCCTCCTAGCTGGGACCCACCATGGTGGGAGGCTGACTTGTGGGCCTACTAAGTTGACTGGGATGGAGGCCTTTGTCAACTTTAGTCAATATGAACGATTCTAGCTCCAGTGACCATACGATGTCCATCCAACGGCCATAGTGCTTCTTCAACCTCTGGTCTTCTTGCTCCAGACGCCCAAAACGGCGCCGGTCATGCTGCATGCTCCTGCCTCCCATGGCCGGTTGTGATGCCGCGGAGGCCTCACCACCTCCTACTACCCCCACCGCTGGCCAGGCCATCCCTCTACTCACCCACACCCCCTGTTACTCTGCGGCGACGGCAGCCTCACACCACAGCCGAACCAGTGGACCCTCGTAGTCCTCTCCACGTGGGCATTCACTGCCGCGTCTTCCCCGGCTCTGCTTCATCCCCTTCCTAGGCCTCGCCGTCGTCCACCGCCGTGGTGCTCACGGCGCGGCATGGTCAACGTGGTCAACACCGACTTCCGTCAGAAGAGTACTGTACGTGGAGAGGCTGACAGCTGGGTTCACGGCAGCCGCGAGGAAGTGCCTCCTTATTACGTGGAAAATAATTATTCCTCCACTTGACAGCAGGGACCCATCGGACGGGCCACCAGTATTTCGCGAAAAAAACATGTCCCCCCTGACTGCTGGGACCCACCGGATGGGCCACCGTATTTTGCGAAAAAAATGTTCCCTCCGCTATCAGCTCGGACCCACCAGAAGTGCCTCCTTATTACGCACAAAAAATTGAATACTCTCCCTCCTAGCTGGGACCCACCATGGTGGGAGGCTGACTTGTGGGCCTACTAAGTTGACTGGGACGGAGGCCTTTGTCAACTTTAGTCATTATGAACGATTCTAGCTCCAGTGACCGTACGATGTCCATCCAACAGCCGTAGTGCTTCTTCAACCTCTGGTCTTCTTGCTCCAGCCGCCCAAAGCGGCACCGATCATGCCGCATGCTCCTGCCTCCCATGGCCGGCTGTGATGCCGCGGAGGCCTCACCACCTCCTACTACTCCCACCGCTGGCCAGGCCATCCCTCTACTCACCCACAACCCCTGTTACTCTGCGGCGACGGTAGCCTCACACCACAGCCGAACCAGTGAACCCTCATAGTCCTCTCTGCGTGGGCATCCACTGTTGTGTCTTCCCCAGCTCCGCGTCGTCCCCTTCCTAGGCCTCGCCGTCGTCCACCACCGTGGTGCTCTCAGTGTGGCATGGTCAACGTGGTCAACGACCGACTTCCATCGGAAGAGTACTGTACGTGGAGAGGCTGACAGCTAGGTCCATGGCAGCCGCAAGGAAGTGCCTCCTTATTACACGCAAAATAATTATTCCCCCACCTGACAGCAAGGACCCACCAGATGGGCCACCGTATTTCGCAAAATAAATGTTCCCCCCTGACTGCTGGGACCCACCAGCTACATCTTCGCACGCAAGGAAGTGCGTCCAGGCAAAAAAAACGATTCGCCCCCCTGACTGCTGGGACCCACCAGCTACATCTTCATACGCAAGCAAGTGCCTAACAGTCGGGACCCACCTGGTCGAAGCATACGTAGCATTGTCATTCTGGTCGCGAACGTGTATGTACATACTAGTCGATGTAGAGGCGTGCACGTGTCTTAGTAGAGGCGCGCACGTGTCGTAGTAGAGGCGCCCACGTAGCATGTACACGAATGTACAACGGCCAGGGTGCAAGAAAGAAAATACGGCCATGTACGTACATACGGGCGGGGTCTCGAACGCCTACTCGTGCATACGTACGGCCAGGGGTCGGGTACATGGCTGGGTCAGAATGGAGAAACTGCGTCGTCGTCCTGTTCATGGGAAGGCAACGGAATGCATCGTGTTCATCAGGAGGCAACGAAATGCGTCGTGTTCATCGGGAGGCAACGAAACGCATGGGAGCCAACCGGCTTGGATGGAACAGGTGATGGAAACGAGGCCTGGCATACCGCAGAACGGAGGAAACGGCCTTGTGTTCGACCGACCATGTTCGAAACGGGATCCTGTTCATCGGGAGGGGTACCGCAAAACGGAGGAAACGGACTTGTGTTGGACCTCCTACAGTCGAAACGGGGTCCTGTTGATCGGGAGGGGTGTGGCGTACCGCAAAACAGATGAAACGGACTTGTGTTGGAGCGCTACGGTCGAAACAGGGGTCCTGTTCATCGGGAGGGGTCTGGTGTACCGCAAAATGGGACTCCATGGGATACTGTTCATGTCCACCGTCGACCTCCTCCAGCCTCCATGGGCTACTGTTCATCCATTGTCGACCTCGTCCAGCCTCCACGGGCTCCTGTTCATCCAGCCTCCACCGTGCGCTACTCCATCGGCTACTGTCCAACCACCCCTCTGCGCGGGCTCCTTTTCAACCACCCCTCCATGGGCTACTGTTCATCCACCCCTCCACCGTCTACTGTTCATCCATCCCTCCATGGGGTCGTCCTGTTCATCCAGCCCTCCACGGGGTCCTGTTCATCCAGCCCCAACCGGCCCAATCAATCGGGGTCTTGTTCATCCAGAGGCAACGCCACGGGGTCCTGTTCATCCACCCCACCGCTCACTTTTCATCCACCCCCCCCCGGTAATGCTCACTGTTCATCCAGAGGCAGCATCGATCGGCTTTAGTTAGCAGCAGTAGCAAAGGAATCGCTCGATCGGGTTCAGTTAACAGCCATCGATCGATCGCTTCGGTTCAGTAATGCGTAGCCTGCAGTGTATGAGAGAAACGCGCATCGCTCGGCCCCCGACCTCCCACCGTAACCGGGAACTCGCTGAAATTTTCCTCGCCCTTGCTTCTACCATGGTTTGTTCCATCATGGACGGCCCAAAGAATGTCATGCAGCTGTGTCTCCAGCCCGCCAGGAGGAAAATCCCATTTTCTGTCATGATTTTTTGTCATAGAAGTAGGAGCCCACCACATCTATGATGATACCGGGTTTTGTTACAGTTATCGTCATAGAAGTGTCATAAGTATGACAGAAAAAATTCGCTCGACCCAAAATGTCACGGATGTGTCTTTTTTTTGTAGTGATGACATATTACGTAACAAGTAAAGAGATTCGCCAGCAATGAGATTGAACTAGGTATGAAGATACAGACCATCGAATCTCAGGCAAGTAACATACCGATGGACAAAGGGAATTACGTATTTTGTCATAAGGTTCGACCAATAAAGTTCTTCGTAGAATATGTAGGAGCCCATATGGGCATCCAGGTTCCGCTATTGGTTATTGACCGGAGAATTGTCTCGGTCATGTCTACATAGTTCTCGAACCCGTAGGGTCTGCACACTTAACGTCCGTTGACGATATAGTGTCATATGAGTTATATGGATATGGTGACCAAATGTTGTTCAGAGTCCCGAATGAGATCACAGACATGATGAGGAGCTCAGAAATGGTCCAAAGGTAAATATTGATATATAGGACGATGATATTCGAACATCGAAAGAGTTTCAGAGTGAACCGGGTAGTCATCGGGTGGTCAAAAGGGGTTTCGCACACCCCCAGTAGGTGTATGGGCCTAATGGGCCAAGGGGGGATAGACCAGCCCACAAGGGGGCTGGTGCGCCCCTTCCCTGGCTGGCTGGCCCTGGGGGAAGGAAAGGGGAGGGGTGGCCCCTCCTGCCTTTCCCTCCTCATGTGAGAAAGGGAAGGGGGCCGCCACCCTCCCCTGCCTTCCTCCGGCACCTATACATGTGAAAGGATCGAGAAGAGGTGTCTAGAGGGGGGTTATTAGACCCTCAATCAAAGAAAAATAGTAGTTTTTTTAATTTCTTCAAGTTAAGGTGGAGTTTTAGCACAAGTTTAAACATTCACAATACATTTCCAGCAAGCATGGCAAGAGTATATGAGCAGCAAAAAGTAAAACATGCAAGTTGCAAGAAAGTAAAGGGATGGCATTGGAGTATGCAAATGCAATTGGAGACACGGAGATTTTTGGCGTGGTTCCAATAGGTGGCGCTATCATACATCCACGTTGGTGGAGACTTCAACCCACGAAGTGTAACAGTTGCGCGTGTCCACGGAGGGCTCCACCCATGAAGGGTCCACGAAGAAGCACCTCTAGACACCTCTTCTCCTTGATCTTGTGCTTCAAATGATAGTCTCTCGAACACTCAACTCTCTCTAACAGATTTGGATATGGTGAATAGATGATTTGAGGGGAAAGCAACTTGGGGAAGGCTATATATCAAGATTCTTGTGGTTGGATTGGAATGTCTTGGTCTCAACACATGAGTAGGTGGTTCTCTCTCAGAAAATGAGTGCTGGAAGTGTAGGCACGTTCTGATGACTCTCTCCATGTATGGAGGAAGGGTGGAGGGGTATATATAGCCTCCACGCAAAATCTAACCCTTACACACAATTTACCAAACTCGGTGGGACCGAATAATGAAACTTGGTCAGACCAATTCAGTTCACAATGTGAACGTTAGGATTTTCAATGGGACCGACATGATCAACTCGGTGGGACTGATGTTCTAGGGTTAGGGTAAAACCTCAACTCGGTTTGACCGATTACACCAACTCGGTGAGACCGACTTTGCTAATGAGCAAATAGAGAGTTGGTCAAGCAAACTCGGTGGGACCGATTGCTTATCTCGGTGGGACCGAAATAATTACAACAGGTAATCAGAGAGTTTGCAAGCCCATCTCGGTGAGACCGAGATCCCATTGGTGAGACCAAATTGATTAGGGTTTCTGGCAGTGGCTATGTCTAGTTAACTTGGTAGCACCGGATAGAACAAAATCAGTGGGGGCGAGTTTGACTTTAGGTTTAGGACATATGTGGAAATTAGAAAGTGGTTCAGGGCTTTTGGAGCATGTCACTAAGCATTTTGAGCAAGCAAGCCATTAAGCAACACCTCATCCCCTTTTAATAGTATTGGCTTTTCCTATGGACTCAATGTGATCTTGGATCACTAAAATGAAAATGTAGAGTCTTGAGCTTTTGCCAATCTTTGTCCTTAGCATCTTGAAGGGGTTCCACATATCTTGTCCATGCCATGCCAACCCACTGTTGAACTCATCTAAAAATATACTAGATAAAAATATTAGTCCAATAAGAGATATGTTGACATTAATTACCAAAATCACCCAGGGAGCCCTTGTGCTTTCAATCTTCCCCTTTTTGGTAATTGATGACAACATACATCAAAGCTTTAGGTAAAGATATAAGGAATAGCAAGTAAAGCTTTGGAAAGACGTGTAACATGCATTGGCTCCCCCTACATGTATGCAATCATGTAAATATGGAATGTAAGAGCATGTGAATGCATAAGCATGTCAAAGCAAGCAATGAGTTACATGTATCTTGGCTATATGCATCAGAGCAAACGACGTGAATATCGGAAATGTACCTCCATGTTCATGATTGCTTCTTGCAAACAATATGTAAAGTAGCAAGAAATCATCATGCACATGGATGTGATGCATATGCTTACCTTGTGGTCTTGAGCTGGCTTTGGAATAGGTGAACCTGAGTAAACAAGGTTAGATAACACACGAACACCTACTGGACAAATCAATTTGAGAAACCACAAGAGTGCCAAGATTGGGATGACATGTAGAGAGTGAGTACTAAGTACTCTATTGGATATATGCATGTCCCCAAATAGTAAAGATATGCAATGAATTCGAAGATTTCCTTCCCTTAGATGTCTTTCTCCCCCTGAATCTTATATTGGATAATGGGAGAAGATAGGACAAAAGAAAATCAGAGCAAAATCAATCATAACACATACTAACATGTCTTTCCCCTCTTGAAGACATGTGACTTCTCTCCTCTATGGATAATAGGCATCTAGAGAAGCTTAAGGTGTGCATTCTCTCCTATGTGATAAGATGTGCTCTCTGTCCCCCTTTGACATCAATTTCCAAGAAGGGATCTTCTGGTGCATGAGTCAAGTAGGTTTGGTCCTTGAGTCACATTACAAAGCAACATGTAATATAAGATGCTGGTAGAGGACAAGAATCATTGAGTGAAGCTGAAACAAATATGCAGGATGCAAATGGCAAAGTGTTTGCTCAGCATTGAAATCGGTAACACCGAGTCTTCTTCTTCGGTGGCAACGAGTTGTTTTCGGTTTAGCCAAAGGAAACAAACCGGTGATGCCGAATTCGAAATAGAGAGAAAACAATTGTCATCTCAGCTCACTAGGCAAATAAGACCTCACAAAGATTTGCAAGGAATTTACTGAAAGATTTGCAATGAATTGGATGCAGGGAATGTAGAACATAACAAAGAAAAGAAAAGAAATCTAGATGAAGTTTTTTTTGATAAAAGGGAAAAGGGAAACAAACATGCAAGAGACTAATGCAGGAACTCGCAAAGACACAAGAGAACTTCATCTAGAATTGGTCAGCGAAAAAGTCACCTATGTTAGAGTATATTGACTGAGGAGTCAAGTGAGAACACTTGATCGTAGGTCATACTCATCGTTTAAGCTCAAAATGGGGTTACCATTTTTCGTTTAAGCATTTTGATGTATTCTCATCTTGTTGAGATGCTTTGACCCATGTCTTGGGGTAAAGCTTCTCTAAGATGGAATAACATACCTTGGGTGGTGGTGTTGATCTTGATCATGTAGTTGAACTTGGGTAGGATGCTCAAGGTTGATGTAGCTCATCAAGAGTTGGGAGCACTACTTGTAGTTTGAGTTCATCTACCTACATGGGTTAGTCTTGCAGGGAAGAGCACTTGTGTATCCAAAATGACAAGCATGAAATTTCATACCAAATGAAATCTGATATAAAGAAATTGTTAAAGGATATATTGAAAGGTTTCATACTTCCTTGTATTCAACCACCATACTGTAGAGACTTGGTGATGTAGAGATTCCTCAAGATGTGAGTGAGTTGTAATCTCATAGATTTAGATTCATCCATGTACCTACAAGAGTTAGATAACATGCAAGGGTACAAACATAGATACAAGACATATGATAATCATCATAAAATAAATATCAAGGATTAGTCAAAAGACTCATGCCTTGCATGCATCCAAATGGAGTTTCTACTCCAAGTTTGAAGCATCAATGATGTTCAATTCACCTCTCAAACGGTAAAAAACTTTCTCATCAAGCGGTTTGGTGAATATATCTGCCAATTGCATATCGGTAAGAACATGCTTAAGGTCAATGTCTCCTTTAGCAACATGATCTCGAGTGAAATGATGACAAACTTCAATATGCTTAGTTCAAGAATGTTGCACGGGATTGTGAGCAATCTTAATAGCACTTTCATTGTCGCAAAGCAATGGAACATGTTTCACATAAATCCCATAATCTTTAAGAGTTTGGGTCATCCAAAGTAATTGAGCACAACGTGAACCAACGACAATGTATTCCGCTCGGCGGTGGATAAGGATACCAAGTTTTGTTTCTTTGAGGACCAAGACAGAAGAGATCTACCAAGAAATTGACAAGTACCCGAAGTGGACTTTCTGTCAACCTTGTCACCGGCATAGTCCGAATTGGAGTAGCCAACAAGATTAAAAGAAGACCTCTTAGGATACCAAATGCCAAAATTTGGTGTGTGAATTAAGTATCTCACTATCCTTTTCACAGCCTTAAGATGACATTCTTTCGGGGCCACTTGATATTGTGCACACATGCACACACTTAGCATAATATCGGGACGGGAGGCACATAGATATAACAATGAACCAATCATAGAGCGGTAAACCTTTTGGTCAACCAGCTTGCCATCCTTAGTCAAGTCAAGATGTCCACTAGTAGGCATGGGAGTTTTCATACCTTTGCTTTCTTGCATGTTGAACTTCTTTAGTAAGTCCTTGGTATACTTTGTTTGAGAGACAAAGGTACCTTCCTTAGTTTGCTTGATTTGCAACCAAGAAAGAAGTTGAGTTCACACATCATAGACATCTCAAACTTCTTCGACATTAGCTTTCCAAACTTTTCACTAAAATAAGTGTTAGTCGAACCAAATATGATATCATCAACATAAATTTGGCACACAAATAATTCACCATTAACCCTTTTAGTAAAAAGAGTAGAATCATTTTTTCCAATCTCAGAGCCTTTCTTAATAAGGAACTTGGTCAAGCATTTATACCACGCTCTAGGTGCTTGTTTAAGACCATAAAGAGCTTTGTGAAGTTTGTAAACATGGTTGGGTTTCTTAGGATTAACAAAGTCGGGAGGTTGTTTAACATAAACTTCCTCCTCAATTTCACCATTCAGAAAAGCACTTTTAATGTCCATTTGGTATAATATGATATCATGATGATTGGCATAAGCAAGTAAGATGCATATGGACTCAAATCTAGCAACAGGGGCATATGTCTCACCATAGTCCATACCTTCGACTTGAGTGTAGCCTTGAGCGACGAGACAGGCCTTGTTGCGTACAACTTGTCCATCTTCATCTTGCTTATTCTGAAACACCCATTTGGTACAAATGACGTTGTGGTTGTTGTTGGGCTTCTCAACCAATGTCACACTTGGTTCCTCTCAAAGTTGTGTAGCTCTTCGTGCATGGCATTTATCCAATCCGGATGTTCCAATGCTTCTTCAACCTTCATAGGTTCAATGCTAGAGATGAATGAATAATGTCCACAAAAATTAGCCAAACGAGTTTTAGAGCGAGTAATTCTCCCAGTTTGGATATCATGAAAGATTTCTTCGATGGGATGATCTCTTGAGACTCTTGCTCTAACTCATGAGAGATTTTGTTTGGGTCGGGGTGGAACATCTTCTTCATCATCTTGTTCTTCCTCATTGCCTTCTTCGTTGTTGGTGTTGTTGTTCTCTTGTGGAGATGGAGAAGGAGGTTGATGAGGTTCATCTTGGTGTATATCCTTGTTTTCTTCATCTTGGCGTGTCCCACTTGTGGATGCCCTCCGAGTCAACTCTTGGTTCACCTTGTCGTGAGGTAGAAGCTTCCACTTAGACGGACAAGATACTCTCCTTCACCTCCATTAGACGAACCTTGCCAATATACAAGTCTTGGATTGCTTCTGAAGGGTCTTTCTCTCCTACATCAATTGGCAACTGCTCTACTTGCGAGCCGTTAGATTCATCAAACTTCACATCTACTGTCTCTTCAACCTTTCGGGTGAAATTGTTGTAGACACGGTAAGTGTGAGAGTTCGATCCATAACCGAGTAGGAAACCTTCATGAGATTTAGGAACAAATTTAGAATGACGATGCTTGTCAATAATATAGCACTTTGAGCCGAATACTCGAAAGTATCCAACTTGGGGTTTGTTGCTGGTGAGAAGCTTGTATGCCGTCTTGCCGAGTAGCTTGTGGAGATATAGACGATTTGTTGCATGACAAGTTGTCTCAACCGCTTCCACCCAAAAGTGTTTTGGCATCTTGTACTCATCAAGCATCGTTCTCGCCATCTCAATAAGAGTCCGGTTCTTCCTCTCAACAACTCCATTTTGTTGAGGCGTGTACGTAGCCAAGAACTCATGTGAAATCTCTTCTTTGTCAAGAAAGTTGTCCACATTTTCGTTCTTGAACTCTGCTCCATTGTCGCTGCGAACCTTCTTGATCTTCACTTCAAATTGATTTTGGGCCTTCCTAGCGAAGTTCTTGAAGATCTTTTGGACCTGCGATTTATCATCAAGAAAGAACACCCACGTAAATCTTGAAAAATCATTGACTATGACTAAACCAAATGAGTTTCCACCAAGACTTTTATAGGCGTTTGGACCAAGGAGATCCATATTAAGTAGCTTGAGCGGTCTTCTCATGGTCATGTTGTTCTTCACGGGGTGGCTTCCTACAACCTGTTTTCTGGCTTGACAAGCACTGTACAATCTATCCTTGTCAAATATAACATCTTTTACTCTAGGGATATGATCACCTTTAATAAGCTTATCAAGATTTCGCATGCCCGCATGACCTAACCTTCTATGCCACAACCAACCTTTAGAAGATTTAGCAATTAAGAAAGTTCTAGGTTGAACCTTTTTAGTGAAATCAACTATGTATAGATCACCTCTACATATACCGGTAAAGACCATATTATGATTATCTCTTCGAAACACTTAGCAATCTACTTCAGTAAATAGGACAATGAATCCAAAGTCGGCTAGTCTAGATACAGAAAGTAAATTATAGCCAAGAGATTCAACAAGCATAACATTTTGGATGGAGTTGTCATGTGAGATGGCCACCTTACCAAGGCCAACCACTTTACCCTTTGAGTTATCACCAAAAGTGACGTACTTTCAAGGGCCGTCGTTTTCAGCAAGCTCACGAAACATATCCGTGTCTCCGGTCATGTGATCGGTACATCCACTATCAAGAACCCATTCCTTTCCTCCAGCCATGTAGCCACGAAGATTAGCCATAAGACCAAAGTGTCTCATCGACTCATCGAGATCAAAGTCACTATCATCATCCTCATCATTGTATCCATATTCAACATCATCTTGCAATTGATCATTTCCTAGAGAGATTCATTCATTAGATATATGATTATGAGAATGTTCATCTTTATGAATTCTAATGACTTCGGAAATGATGTTGCTAATGATTCCAACGTCTCCATTGGCACGCATAAGGTCACGAAGCTCAAATAGACAATCACCAAACTAAGGATCATTGGAATTCATCTTACTTAAGGCAATTGACTTATGAAGAATCACATCTAGATTTTGCAAGGAATAGTTTGGAAATCGTTCCTCAAGAAATCTCCATATGGTGTAAGCACAATCAAGAGTAGGCAAGGAAACAAGCAAATTTCTAGGCAAACCTCTAGTAATAAGATTGACAGTTCTAAGGTTGCAGATCATGTCAAGAGACTCATTGGGAGTAGGATGCAAAGGATCAACAAGGGGTGCACAAGGGCTAGTAATGTACATGTTCAAGTGATATTCATTGAATATCTCAAGCATGCCATTTTTTTCAAGCATGAAAGAACTCTCCATCAAGTATAGGCATTCTATGTATAAAACTCCCCAACGTAGACTCATCCATCTTCCTCCAATGGCGATTAAACAAAAGCAATGGAGACTAATGCTCTGATACCAATTGAAAGGATCGAGAATAGGTGTCTAGAGGGGGGTGATTAGACCCTCAATCAAAGAAAAGTAGCAGTTTTTATTTGTTTAAGTTAAGGTCGAGTTTTAGCACAAGTTTAAACATTCACAGTACATTTCAAGCAAGCATGGCAAGAGTATATGAGTAGCGGAAAGTAAAACATGCAAGTTGCAAGAAAGTAAAGGGATGGGATTGAAGTATGCAAACGCAATTTGTCGGAGTAAATGACCACGGGTAGCCTCATTTGCCACCCATGGTATTTCAAGACATCGGGGCCGGCTGCGCCCCTCAAGCATCAAAGACAAGGACCGCCTTCTTGGAGCCGGCTGGTCCAAGCGGACGACTGCTAGAAGGCGGCGGAACCCAGAAGGCAGCCACTAGGTGGGCTGACTCCTAGCAGGCGGGCTCCAGGGAGGCCGGCTCCTAGCAGGCAGCCCCTTGTTCCCTCGAAGTCCGCACCCTCATTACCACGATGGGACGGGGAGTGGCTACAGTGCGGCCTGCCACCCCCGAATCCAGGGCAGCGCGTGGCTACAGTGCGGTGTACCAAGCGGACACCCCTCGCTCGGCGCGGCACTGTACCCATGCAGCACATGACATCACCTACGTCAGAGGGAGCCATGCTCCCATGATGACCGGTCGATACGACCTGCAGGCGGCGGACCCTACCTGTCGGCGAGCCCCAGAAGGCGGCGATGTCCCTCCAGGCGGCAACAGGAGTGGGCCGCCTTCCAGCATGCGGCCCCCTCTCCCCCTTGAAGTCTGTGCACCATTAACTAGAAGATAAGGGGAGTGGCTACAGTGAACGCCCACCAGGCGGCGGGACTTTAGCCACGCTCTGCCCGAAAAAGTATACATCATCAGTGGCACGACTACAGTGCTAAGCAGCCGGCAAGACCCGCAAGCAGCGGGTGCGGCCTTCCGGCTAAGTATGAGACAGCCGGCGTGACCCACCAGGCGGCGGGCCCCAGCAGCCGGCAGAGAAGTCGGCGGACAGAGACACTGATGACCGGGTCCTACAGCTAGCCAGATTACCATTGTACCCCTGGGGGTTAGGCCTATATAAACCCCCCAGGTCACCCATGCAAAGGGTTCAGAACCCTAGAACACACACACCATGTAGAGAGAGTGGAGTAGAGCTATCCTTGCCCTTCTTCCTCCTCTAGCCAAACAGCTCAAGGAGCAAGCTTGTAGCTACCTTGTTGAGATAGTGATCATGCGGAGACCCCGCAGAGCAGGACTAGGGGTGTTATCTCCTAGGAGAGCCTCAAGAGCCCGGCGACGTACTTTTGTCCCCCTCCATGATAAGCCACCCCTTGGCATATGTCGCAGGATATCCCCGACATTTGGCGCCCACCATGGGGCTAGGTGCACTGTCGTCCAAAAACACGTTCTGGACGGGAATCCTCTTCCTTCCCGGCGAGCGCAGCTAGCCCGGCACGCCCGATGGTGTGTGCGTCGACACGCTGCATGGCGTGGAAGCCATTTGCGCTGCGAGCTACCTTCCCGATCTCATCGGCGGGATCCGTCTCTCCGATGAGCCTGCGCCCGACGCGGGTGCAGCCAGCTCTGAGAGTTGCCTCGTCAATCTCCTTGGCAAGCTCCACATCACCAATGAGTCGGGCTCTAACCTAGAGTTGGTTGGCACCACCAACCCGATGCTTGTCGACTCCAACACGGCATCCCTTGACGCCTTCTCCACTAATGTGGTGGTCATCGACGACCCGCTCCCTCCTGCGACCAGTGAAGCCAGCACCAGCACCCACTAAAAAAATACACTTCCGTGATGATACGTGTTTGTCACAGTAGGTCGCGTTTTTTGTCATGCATGTACATCCATGACAAATTTATGACAGAATCAAGATAGTCATACCTGTGTTGTCGTAGAAGTGTTCCATGACATTACCAAAATTATCATCCCGGAAGTGTCCACTTCCATGACGATAAATCCCGCGTCACAGAAGTGCTTTCGTCAAGGGTGACCGACACGTGGCATCCACCGTAACGGAACGTCGTTAAGCTATCGGGTCGGGTTTTGGATCCGATAACCCGTTAACAGCCCCAACCAATGAGGATTTTCCATGTGTAAAATCATCATTGGCTGGAGGAAACACGTGTCGGCTCATCGTTGGGACAGATGTCATCCACTCATTGGACAGAAGGCGCCTATGATACGTCGACATGTGGCACGGCCCATCAAGTTTAAATGGGTCGACCCAACTAAAGGCCCACAAGATTTTGCGGACCATAATGGGCTGGCCCAATTAAAGGCCCACGAGATTTTGCGGACTATAATGGGCTGGCCCAGCTAAAGGCCCACAAGATTTCGCGGGCCATAATAGGCCGGCCCAGGTAAAGGCCCACAAGATTCTTGTGTGCCATAATGGGCCGGCCCAGGTAAAGGCCCACAAAATTCTTGCGGATCATAATGGGCCGGCCCAGCTAAAGGCCCACGATATTTCGCTGACATTAATAGGCCGGCCCAGCTATAGGCCCACAAGATTTTGAGGACCCTAGTAGGCCGGCCCATTAACTGGCTGCCATGTTTTGGGCCAAATGCCGGTCCATATTTGATCCGGTCCATTAATGGTCTGCCACGTTCTGGGCCTAATAATGGCCCATATAAGATCTGGCCCGTTAAAAGCCTCCCACTTTCTGGGCCAAATCACGGCCCAGATCAGGTCTGGCCCCTTAAGAGGCTTTGGGCTCAATTATGGCCCATATCAGATTCAGCCCGTTGACTGGACGCTATGCTTTTGGGCCCACTTGCTAAAGGCCCATTTAGTAATTCGGCCTAATATTAGTTTCGCCCTGTTAAGGGCCCATTTAACATTTCGGTCCTATATTAATTTCGGCCTGTTAAAAGCCCGTCATATAGTTGGGCCTAACTACGGCCCGGTTTGCATCCAGCCTACTCGCAGCCGATATCTGATTGGGCCAAACAAAGACCGAGACAACTTTGGCCTGTTAAAAGCCCGTGAATTGATTCGCACAATCATGGGTCGGGGTCCATTTCAGGCTTCTGCCGGCCCATGAGCTATTCGGCACGTATCAGGCCCAGCCTACTTCTTAGCCTCCTAAAAGCCCATTGCGTTTTCTTGCGAAAAGAGGGCCGGGGCTTACTCGGCCTATTAAAGGCCTGAATCTACTAGTGGGCCAGTTTGACGGGGCCCATGATGTGGATCATACATCATGATTGCATGACGGCCCGATTATGTACCGTAATATTACGGTTTGGCCGGTTTACTGCAAAGAGAGGATATATATACAGTAAAATAACTGCAGCATCATGAATAAGAAAAAACCTAGACTATATAATAAAGAAATTACGGCATATTACATCCACTGGGCATCAAAGTTCGCCACTGTGATAATAAAGCACAAGTAGATAGCAGATTACATATGTTGGGCATCAAAGATCGCCACCAATGCAAATAAACATGCCGACAAAATAATATACAAAACCGACAGCACTTCAATAGAGTTCAAGAAAGGTTAGCCCTGCTGAGGAGCTACAACACAAGCAGCTGAGCAAGATGATGAGACTGCGATTGTTCAACACTTATATCTTCCTCACTCTGAAAGATAAACAAGAAGACATATGACAGGTTTTGCACATAAAAGTATCAGTGCTGATAATTCATCACACTTCTTACTAACGAATAAAGTGACACAGTTTAAAATTGCATTAACACAATATGGTATTGTTCAGGTCAAGACATGGCAGGAAATGACATTCCGAAGGAGTTGGCAGCTTCACGACACCACTGGATTATAGATCAAGAACTCATAAGTATCAATTGTTAGTGTGGTCTCAATTTATCCCATTTCAGATTGGCAAATAAAGAGACGGTTTAAATAATAGTAGAATGATATGACATTGTTCATAGCTAAGACATTGCAGAATATGACATTGTGTTGTAGTGGGTAGGTTCACCACACCACTGGATTACGGATGAAGAACAGAAGCATGCATGCAGTGCAAAAGAAGATCACTTGCTCTGTATAGTTTAATTTACATGGTATGAAGAAGGAACTTGGTTGTACAACTAAAAACTTAAATTGAGAAGGACAAACTTTTGTTTATGAACTACATAATAAACTTTAAACATGCAATTTGATGCAAACACCAAAAATAAACAGCTGTTGCAGTCATGCCTAACCAAATATACACAACAAAGTTTGAAGGCTTGAGAAGGACAAACTTACATTACTGGTGAAAACAGGCTCTATAAAGCCCTTGTCCATGTCGATGGGGGGGCAATTCAAGAAGTTTACCACAAGATCTTCTTCATAAGCATTGCCTTTATTCTACATTTTGTTAAGAGTAAATATAGATGTGATAATATATGAAAAAATGGAGAATATTTAAGATAAGATGAAGAGTGATGCTACATAACCAAGTAGCTATAAATGTATGTGCAGCGATACAGGCAAAAGGCACAGCCAAGAGCAATGCACAGCTAAACTTCTTCAGTACCAACCTTATGGTAAGAGTAAATATAGATCTGATGTGTAGAAAATGGAGGGCAAAGGAAAATAAGCTGCAGAGTGATGGTACATGAACAACTACCTGTCAATATAAGTACACTGATAAAGGACAACATGTACTTACAAGAACAATGCAGAGCTAAAAAAATTCATTGGCATTGGATATATTCTACACTAATGTAACCATTCATACAGATCAGATAATTTGGAGCGAACAATTGATAAGCAAGCTATCATGCATACTGCTGTCACATAATGAACCAGGTATGTATGCAAGTACAGTGATACAGGACAACAGGTACTAACAAGAGCAAAGCAGCGGGCAGCATATTTGCGATATCCTGTCGTTCTTTTCAAACCGGAATTCTTCTTCGAGCAGATTTCCTGCAAAAAAGATCCGTAAGGCACATGCGGAAAAGTAGAAGTTCAAATTGTCATGTGATTTCATAGACAGTACCTCATCCTGGGAACGAGACCAGTGCATAACAAGGTTTTTCCATTCAATGTCTTCTAAATTTAGCACAGGAGACTTCACCGGAAATTCGTTTATAGACTTGCCATCAAAGTGTGATTTCCTCAGGTAACACCGATACTGCTGCAATGCTTCCTTGAAAAGCACAAGCAAGCTTTGCTCGTCATGACTATCCAGATTGACCCTCACCTAGTTACAACAATGTAATGTAAATCATTGATGTGTTCGATCAGCAGAAAACAGGAAAATAATAACCATGAATAATAGCACTTACACGTAAGTTGGACAGGAAGATGTGAAAATGGTGTTTGTCTTCACTATAATCTTCCCATGATGGGAATATATGCACGTAGTCCCTAACAACATTGAAAGCATTGTCTTTTAAACTGGGAATAAATGGAATGGGGTTCCAATCTGCAGGAATTGGCCGTCTCTGCAGTTGGGATAGGTCTTCGGCCGGTGGACTTGCTGTACTTTTTGCTGGAGTGGGATTTTTCTGTGGTACGGCTGGTGCTATGGCAAATGAAATCGGTATACCTTTTGCTGGAGTGCAGGTCCTGTGTGGTGGGGCTAGTGGTGTGGCCAGTGAAGTATGGGTACAGTCTGCTGGAGTCGGTCCTATGTTTTGTGTCACTGGTTGTACAGCCAATATAAGTGGGGCGCTGTCTGATTTCTCCGGCACCACCATGTTTTTCAAGGACTTTGCTGGTGCTCCTTCAGGTTCGGCAATCACCCTCTTCCTTTTTGATGTCTGATGCACAAGAACAACATTTGAGTGGAAAAACATGGTATGACGACAGATGGAATATGTATTGATAATGGATGGGCATGGCATCTCGAGTTATATGATGAGTAAACTAAGCAGATGGTGGTGCAACAAAGTAGAAGAAATGCAAGACAACATATGCAAGATACGCGCAATCAATAAAACCTTGCCAAATTAGAACAGGCACCTTGATGGGTGAACAGGACAGGCCATCTGCCTTTGACTCCTCGAGGTTAGAATAGTCATTAGGATGATATTCTGAACAAGAATCAACAGGTGGGGAGCGTATGAGTTTCATTGCTTCCAGAATGGCACTCAATGCCTTGGTGCCAATTTTGTAAGTCATTGCAGTGTTCCACAATATTCTTCTGATGCGCGGATTCTGATATTCACTGTAATTGCGTATAATATCTGAGAACCATGAAAACATAAATAGTTGTGAGATTATCTTTGTAATGCAGATGATATTCTAATATAGGGGCGCCCCTGTAAACACTTATGTGCTATCACTGGATTCTAATGAGAGAGCTCATGTGTGCTGTAATATCGTGCGTGCATTTATATAATCTGGCACAAGTACACAAAAAATAGGCTCCAGAAGTAAGGATAGCTGGCAGATGATAGGTTCATAATATACTGTATAGAGAGTTTATTGCCAAACCATGATAACAAGAGCACACAGCAACTAGGCAGATCATAGTGTACATAACAGGGGTACACCATAACCATGATATATAAATCGGGAAAGTGGAACTGGCTTGAAAATACGGTGTTGTATTGCCGCTAGTAATTGAAAGCCTATCGATCACGTACAGGCCAGCACTATCGAACATGGTAAAGAAGAGCAAGCAGATTTTGGATAATAAAATGTTGGTTGCGCAGTGCCCACACATGATGAACCAGAGCGCATTAAGAATGCAACTCCCAGCTGTCTCTCGACCATTTCAGGCGGTTGGATGAAGATCCTACGTCTCCTAACCCTTCTTCTTCCTCGTCTCTGATTCTTCCCATACAGAACACCGCACGGGCCGCCGGCCGGACCACCGGCCCCCACCGCCTGTGTTCCTCCGCCACCCCCACCCCCCACCCGCGTCGAGTTTTCTTCGTTCGGCGAGGCCCCACAACCACCCGAGACCCTTGGATCGCACCGGCGAACTCCGGCGACCTCTGAAAAATCGACTGACCCAATTTTGAAATTCAGTCTACTGTGATTTAACTAGTGAGGAATATAAAAGGGGAAAACCATAAGCATTGGGAGTATAGTGTTGAGCGTGCCATGGCGGATCTGAAGGTGCAAACCGGACAAAGGCAACTTCGCAACCAAGACAAGAAATCAGAGTAAAGCAGTGGTGATCTATTTTCTTGTTGCGATTAATAAGTTGAGCAAATACGAAAGAGTACCGCCTCTGGTGCAGCGCCGTGTACGCATCTCCTGAGAATTTAATGGTGCTGCGGTAGCGATGGCTGTCGACGGCCTGGAAGCAGATCTAGGAGGGTAGATGGTGGCGGCAGGGCGCGGTGGACGAGATGGTCGTAGGAGCGGCACCGGCAAGGTGGACGACGGCGGGGATGAAGCGAGAGGATGGGATGCAAGGATCCCGGTCCGAAGGCGTGGATGAGAGAGGTCGATCACTTGTAATGGACGGCGGCAGCGGGTTATCAGCTCCGGCATGGTGGAGGAGGACGGCGGTGTATGGGGTGGCGGACGGCGGCGGACGGAGGAGGGTGAGGTGGAGAGAGTGTTTTGGCGCCCATGGAGTACGAATGGGGAAAAGGGAGGTAGAGAGGAAGGGGGGAACCATGTATTCAGGGCGCGCTTGTCTCAAATGCGAGGAAATTTACAAACTTAGCCCCCGTTTCAAATTTCTACTACATCACAGCAACATTAGTCGGTTGGGGATAGGATAGTAATCTCGCATACACCGAATATTTGCCGAGGAGAGTTTGTTTTTGGCGCCCACCGTGTATGAATATGAATCGGGGAGGGAGTCGATTTCGGCCGAGGGCACACTGTGTTTTGGCGCCCAACGTGTATGAATCCGGGTGAGAGGCGGTTATGTCACGTTTGGGTGAAATTACAAACCTACCCCTATCGAAACCTATAGAAATCCAGCAGATAGGCTTTGCGTGGCAGGGATAGGCAGTAGTGATTTCCATCTCGCAGATTTTGGTTTCAGGCGGTTACTGCGACTTTCCCCGCTTCGTTCAAATTTTGCACAGTGCACGTTTACCGTGCCAACTCAATTCGAATCCCGTTTGTATTCTACTATTTTTTTCGGGCGGGATCCATTTTCAATTGGAATTACATTCTATATACATCATTTTTTATATATACTTTCAAAAGCACAACACCATTTATACATAAATATGGTTTACAAATGGCATGATCTCAGATTCATAAGGTTGTATCCATCAATTTGGATTTTCAAATATTTGAAACCACTTTATGTTGAAATCCAATGTATGCATTCCTCGCTAACTGTCTCCAATTAATGTGTGTTTCATGCGGGTTTTTTTTAACTTCTCAAACATGTATAATGTGTTTCACACACGCAACATATAGTGTAATCCCGTTTAGACATTAATTGCATATAAACCATGCATTGTTTGTAATTGAAGAATCTATGGATCACCAATATTGATAAACTATATAACATTACACGTGTGCCCAAATTCAAATGAATATGCATGTTTGATACACCAATTTGCGTTATGATATTATCGATGTCGTGATCTCCAGTTTAAATATTTGAATCCCCTTTAATCCAGATATTCGTCTCATATAGCTATCACTCATGCTTATATAGGACTATCTCTCTGGACCTATACGCGTTCATCGTCTCTCAGGCATCTCTCGTGCTACCTGTATGTCGACAATGATCTTTTATCTTCGTAACACACTGACGGTACTCTCTCCCTCGACCTTCATCACTCTATCTCTCTCTAAGTATATCTCGCTCCCTGCTATGTGTCTCTAGCTATGATTCTCCATGTGGAATCTCTTTCTCTCACACAAACACAAAACTTTGTCTCCCGGGGTCTCATTTCTCTCAACTATTCCCATGTGTGCCACTCGCACACCCCTCATACAGAGATGTCTTTCGCTCCTTAGATATGAGAACCTACGACTCTTCCTCTTCAATATCTCTTTCTCACACACAAACACAAACTCTGTCTCCCAGGGTCTCATATTTCTCCATTGTTCTCTTGTATGTCGCTCAAACACACCCTCTCTCCCTAGAGATATCTTGCGTTCCCTCATATGTCTCTCTAGCTATCACTCTCGTTGTGAAATATCTTTCTCTCTCGCAGACACAAAACTCCGTCTCTCTGGATCTCATTTCTCTCTGATATCTGTTTGTATGTGACTCACATGCACCCTCTCTCTATCTCTCTCACACCCACACACATAACCCAGCCTTCTGATCCACTCGACTCCTATCTCTAACGCACACTAGCTAGCATCTTTATCTTTCTATTTATCTGTTTCTCCATCAACCTTCTTTCTCGCCCTCACTCTTGATTCCTATCACGCACACTACATATGTTTCTCTCTACATGCAGTCAAGTGCCCTCTCACACACATATATAACTTCACCCTTTGAACCACCCGACGGTCATCTCCGACACCCAAACTAACGGATGTCTCTCTAGCTAGCATCTCCATCTCTGTATCTATCTGTAGTTTCTCCGTCAACATTTCTTTCTCGCACGGAGTCTTGCTTCCTATCACCCACACTATATATGTCTATCCATACATATGCATTTATAGGTTGATCTCTTTTGCACAATCGTTGCGCCTCACCCCCTCTGCTCGCCATAGATGCATGCTCCAGCCCACGCCACTATCTCTTAAAGACAAAAACACATGCTCAATTGTCGGGCCTTCTTCCCTGCATTCTCACATGCATGCATATTGTCATACCGATCCGTCTCTCCCATGTCGTTGATCTTAGGACTTATGTCTTCTTTCTTTTATCTCGATCATGCGCGCGCGCACACACACACATCCCACGTATACATGTATACCTCTCACACATGCACATTCAAGGTCTCTATGTCTCCATACGTAGTTAATTACCCTCAATCCTAATGCCACATCGAATCGTTCTCCTCTTTTGTGCACATAACTTCCGCCTGGATGGGCAAAACACACACTCACACTTAACAATCTCCTTCTAGCTACCCCCCCCCCCCCCGCGCGCCTCTCACTCTTCCCCTATATCCCCGAAACCAATAAGACCATCCCTTTGTTTAATTCCCACCTACATGCACCATCGATATATAGAAGTCTTACTCGGTGTCTCTCAAACAAACACGTTCTCTCGATGTCGACTCCTCTCACGCGCACGCACCATCTCTTCCCTCTCTACGGGCGTTTTCTCTCTCGCACCCCATCGTTGGTGGCCTCTGCCATACACATCACCTCTCTATGATGAAGCCATGCACACTTAAATTACATCCTCCACAGAGGACCCCGCAACACACACACACGCGCGCGCGCACACACACACACACACACGCACGCACGCACGCACCCCCCCCACACACACTAAGACTCCATCTCTCTCTCTCTCACACACACACACAAACACACACACACACACACACACACGCACGCACACCCCCCCCACACACACACAAACTTAGACTCCATCTCTCCCTCTCTCTCACACACACACAAACTAAGACTCCATCTCTCTCTCCTCTCTCTCTCTCTCTCTCTCACACACACCCCACACACACACTAAGACTCCATCTCACACACACATGCTCTAGGCGGAGCATTTGTTCCTACCACCCTTCATACAACCTTACCCGTATGATAAACAATCACCTTTATTTACTTGCATAACATGGACAGATTCCACTTTACTTTAGTAGTCGGCAAACTTATCATATGTACCCTTATAAAAAAACGAGTTGGCGATGATGGTGTGCCTGCCATCTTGTAATACAGATCGTATGATCTATATCTGACGGATAGAAAGCAAACTATGATAATTTTACAAAAGATACCCGCACCTCTCTCCACATCATTATCTCCCGCAACCTCATTGCTCAACGATTAAAAAAGGAATAAGTCTCTGGAACAATCTAGCATGCATGGTGGCCGTTGCCGCCTGCTGGCGCCGTACATCCCGATGCCTCCGCCTATTCCGACCACCAGTCACCACCACGCTCCACTCCTCCTCGCCTTATCTCTCATCTTTCATTTTTTCGATGACATTCTCGAGATACCAGTTTTCCGATAAAATTCTCGAGATATCATTAGTTTTTACACATGGGATTACTCCTGCATGGGTCAATCACAACAGGTGTTTTGTAAAAAAATGCATATTGATGTTCCGTGCAATGCACGAGAATCTTGCTTGTAATTATATAATGCAAATCACGAGCAGGAAGTGACATTTTTTTGACACAACCACGTTAACATGGCCACGTAAATCACGAGCAGGAAGGAGAAGGGAAGCGGGCTGTAGAGTAACGTTTTTTACCATAATTTCTTAGGAAACTGAGTGCAATAATTGAGTAGTTTTGCAAACTACCATTACTACTACACCTGAAACGGTTCAAAACCTATACTCCCTTGCCAGCGCGCGCTTCCCGTGTGAAATGGTCAGCGTCACCCTGGAGCGTCAGTGCCACATTAATGCCCGGCCAGAGCGGAGGTGATCTCTCACTGGCGCCGGCTTTGAAGTGGCGTGAAGGCCGAGAGAGCGCCGCTTCCCGGTGCATGCGACTGCTCGGCGTCGAGACTGGCCATAGGCCCTGTTTGGATCCATGTGTTAGAGTTAGTTTGAGCTAGTTGGGGCTCAAATAGCCCTAAAGTATCCAAGCATGAGGGTTTAAATTGGAGCAAGTTGCACCGAACCCATCAAAAAAAACTATCCCACCCAAGAGGTGCTAACTGGAGATAGTTCTCATTGGGACCACTGAAAAATCACTTTTCTCTCTCCATGAACTACATTTATTGTCAATCTAACCCTGTCACCCAAACACCTCTTTGGCTATAGTTAGTTCAGGGTTAGTCATGAGTTAGTCTAACCTCTAGCTAAGTTAGAGTATCAAACAGGAGCGGTATAAGACATGGAAGTTGCTCAAAGCATACAGGCAAATTCGTACGTGAAAGGATTTTTTTTCTTTTTGAAAACGGAACATGAAAGGAATTTTTTTAGAATGCTCTTGGCATGTCGCTAACATGTGATAGTTAACCGACCTCAATAGACGGCAGAAACGCGAGCCCGCCGCACTTTGATAGAGACGAGGAGGGAGAAGCGATACAGGCTGCTGGACTACTAGAGATAGGTGTCGCACGGAAGCCAAGAAATATGGTGATAGCGTGGGCTAGCCATGTACTAGTATGGTGTAACTACACTGGGCTGCCGTGTTTCATACTCTTCCAGTCCACTGTGGAGATGATTGGTTAATTTTATATTGCTGAATAATATTAAATATTATGAGTGCAGACGCTCCACCACGAGGTTCCTCCCTCCTTCTCGGTCGTCCGGAATCTATGTTCTTCCACTCTATTTTTTTTACGTGAGCTCTGTTCATCCTTTTGCCAACACGCGAGACATCTAGCATCAAGGTGGACATGTTATGCAATGATCGTTCCATCTATATGAAGAACACGTGGGACTGGAACTACGAGACGGACAGGTACCCAGGAGTGGACGTACGAACCTGAGTAATGTAGCGCAGTAAGTGAAGTAGAAAGGCACAAATGGTATGAACATGTGTGGCATACAGGGTGTGTTTGGTTGTGTTCTCGTCTCAGCATAGTTGTTCCCTCTTCATGCATGCTCAACTCAACAACCCTCTTCATGCATGCTCTCTTCATGCATGCTTCTAGTGTATTTGTGCTAAACTAGTGTAGACTCATGCACCCTCCATACACTCTACCAAACACCCAAAATTAGGTCGAGAAGGGAACTCTTGGGCGGCATTTGTCTCTTACTACGTACTACCACTAAATGGTGTACGTGCAATGCACGGTGATGTTATAGAGTGCGTGCCTAAGTACTCTACTACAACTATATTAGTTGGAGGCACATATTAACTTTTATATTTGTTTACGTGTATGCCCCGAGACCTTCCAACTAGACATGTCTTTCTCTCCAGGTCGCACTTTGTATCGTTCATACCACTAAGTACTACTACGTGTGGTCTCTGATACGTCCATTTTGCATCATGCTTTTATATCAGTATTTATTGCATTATGGGCTGTTATTTCACGTTATGTCACAATACTTATGGCTATTCTCTCTTATTTTACAAAGTTTACATGAAGAGGGAGAATGCCGACTGCTGGAATTCTGGGCTGGAAGAGGAGCAAATAATGGAGACCTATTCTGCGCAACTCCAAAAATCCTGAAACTCCACGGAATATCTTAAAATAAATAAAGAAAAATCGTCGCCAAAGATGAGGGCCAGGGGGCCCACACCCTGCTCACGAGGGTGGGGGGCGCCCCCCCCCCCTAGGGCGCGCCCCCTACCTCGTGGGCCCCCTGGTGGCTCTTCGACGCCCATCTTCTCCTATATGAAGTCTTTCGATGAAAAAAACATGAAGCAACCTTTCAAGACGAGACTCCACCGCCACGAGGCGGAACCTTGGCGGAACCAATCTAGGGCTCCGGCAGAGCTGTTCTGCCGGGGACACTTCCCTCCGGGAGGGGGAAATCATCACTATCGTCATCACCAACGCTCCTCTCATCGGGAGAGGGAAATATCCATCAACATCTTCACCAGCACCATCTCATCTCCAAACCCTAGTTCATCTCTTGTATCCAATTCTTGTCTCCAAGTCCGGGATTGGTGCTAGTAGGTTGCTAGTAGTCTTGATTACTCCTTGTAGTTGATGCTAGTTGGTTTATTTGGTGGAAGATCATACGTTCAGATCCTTTATGCATATTATTACCCCTCTGATTATGAACATGAATATGCTTTGTGAGTAGTTACGTTTGTTCCTGAGGACAAGGGAGATGTCTTGCTATTAGTAGTCAAGTGAATTCGGTATTCGTTCGATATTTTGATAAGATGTATGTTATCTAGCCTCTAGTGGTGTTATGTGAACGTCGACTACATAACACTTCACCATTATTTGGGCCTAGAGGAAGGCATTGGGAAGTAATAAGTAGATGATGGGTTGCTAGAGTGACAGAAGCTTAAACCCTAGTTTATGCGTTGCTTCGTAAGGGGCTGATTTGGATCCATATGTTTCATGCTATGGTTAGGTTTACCTTAATACTTTTGTTGTAGTTGCGGATGCTTGCAATAGAGGTTAATCATAAGTGGGATGCTTGTTCAAGTAAGAACAGAACCCAAGCACCGGTTCACCCACATATCAAATTATCAAAGTACTGAACGCGAATCATATGAGCGTGATGAAAACTAGCTTGACGATATTCCCATGTGTCCTCGGGAGTGCTTTTCCTATTATAAGAGTTTTTCCAGGCTTGTCCTTTGCTACAAAAAGCATTGGACCACCTTGCTGCACTTTATTTACTTTTTTTACTTGTTGCTCGTTACAATTTATCTTATCACAAAACTATCTGTTACCACTTATTTCAGTACTTGCAGAGAATACGTTGCTAAAAACCGCTTATCATTTCCTTCTGCTCCTCGTTGGGTTCGACACTCTTACTTATCGAAAGGACTACGATAGATCCCCTATACTTGTGGGTCATCAATACTCTTTTCTGGCGCCATTGCCGGGGAGTGTAGCGCCTTTGGTAGGTGGAATTTGGTAAGGAAAAATTTATATAGTGTGCTGAAATTTTCTGTCACTTGTTACTATGGAAAGTAATTCTCTGAGGGGCTTGTTCGGGGTATCTTCACCCCGTCCAGTAGAGCAAAGAGTTGCTCCTCAACCTACTGAACCTATTGAAAATGAAACTCCTTTTAAAATTCCTTCGGGTATGTTGGAAAAACTGCTAGCTAACACTTTTACAGGAGATGGAACAATGCATCCTGATGAACATCTATTCTATGTGGATAAAGTTTGTGGACTATTTGAGCTTGCAGGTATACCCGATGATGTTGTTAAGAAGAAGGTCTTCCCTTTATCTTTGAAGGGAGATGCATTGACATGGTATAGGCTATGTGATGATACGAGATCATGGAACTATAAAATATTGAAATTGGAATTTCATGAAAAGTATTACCCTATGCATCTTGTTCATCGTGATCGCAATTATATATATAATTTTTGGCCTCGCGAAGGAGAAAGCATCGCTCAAGCTTAGGGGAGGCTTAAATCAATGTCATATTCATTCCCCAATCATGAGCTCCCAACAGAAATAATTATTCAAAGTTTTTATGCTCGGCTTTCTGATAACAATCGCACCATGCTCGATACTTCTTGTGTTGGCTCTTTTATGATGAAGACTATTGAATTTAAATGGAATTTATTGGATAGAATTAAATGCAACTCTGAAGATTGGGACCTCGACGAAGGTAAGGAGTCAGGTATGACACCTAAGTTTGATTGTGTTAAATCTTTTATGGATACCGATATTTTCTGTAAGTTTAGCACTAAATATGGACTTGACTCTGAGATAGTAGCTTCTTTCGGTGAATCTTTTGCTACCTATGTTGATCTCCCCAAGGAGAAGTGGTTTATATATCATCCTCCCACAGAAGTAAAAGTAGTTTCACCTATTAAAGTCGAAGAAAAGACTGTCACTTATAATGATCCTATTGTTCCCACTTCTTATTTTGAGAAACCACCTTATCCTGTTAGAATAAAGGATCATGCTAAAGTTCAACTGTGGTTAGTAAGAGCAATATTAGAACTTATACACCTCCTGAGCAAGTCAAAGTAGAACCTAATATTGCTATTGTTAAAGATCTCTTGTCTGATAATATTGATGGGCATGTTATTCAATTCTGTGGTGAAACTGCTAGAATTGCTAAACCTTGTGCTAGAGATAAACATAGACCTGTGATAGGCGTGCCTGTTATTTCTGTTAAAATAGGAGATCATTGTTATCATGGCTTATGTGATATGGGTGCTAGTGCTATTGTAATAACCATTGACTTATACAAAGAAGTTATGCATGATATTGCACCTGCCGAGTTAGAAGATATTGATGTTACAATTAAACTTGCCAATAGAGATACTATATCTGCAATGGGAATTGTTAGAGGTATTGAAGTCTTGTGTGGGAAAACTAAATATCCCGCTGATTTTCTTGGTCTTGCTTCTCCACAAGATAGCTTTTGTCCCATTATATTTGGTAGACCCTTCTTGAATACTGTTAATGCTAAGATAGACTGCGAAAAGAATGTTGTTACTATTGGCTTGGATGATATGGTTCATGAGTTTAATTTCTCTAAATTTAGTAAACAACATCGTGAGGAAGAATTGCCTAGTAAGGATGAAAATATTGGTCTTGCTTCTATTGCCGTACCTCCTAGTGATCCTTCAGAACACTATTTGCTAGACCATGAAAATGATATGTTCATGAATGAAAGAAGGGAAATAGATGAAGTATTCTTTAAACAGGAACCTATTCTGCAACACAATTTGCTTGTTGAAATCCTAGGGAATCCCCCTCCACCCAAGGGTGATCCCGTGTTTGAGCTTAAACCGTTGCCTGATAATCTTAAATATGCTTATCTTAATGAAAAGAAAATATATCCTGTTATTATTAGTGCTAATCTTTCAGAGCATGAAGAAGAAAGATTATTAAAAACTCTGAAGAAGCACCGTGCCGCTATTGGATACACTCTTGATGATCTTAAGGGCATTAGTCCCACTCTATGTCAACATAAAATAAATTTGGAAATGGATGCCAAACCAGTTCGTGATCCTCAATGACGCTTGAATCCTAAACTAAAAGAAGTGGTAAGAAAAGAAATACTCAAGCTTCTGGAGGCAGGTATAATTTATCACGTTGTTGATAGTCAGTGGGTAAGTCTTGTCCATTGTGTCCCTAAGAAGGGAGGTATTACTGTTGTCCCTAATGATAAAGATGAATTGATTCCGCAAAGAATTATCACAGCCTATAGGATGGTAATTGATTTCCGCAAATTAAATAAGGCTACTAAGAAAGATCATTACCCCTTACCTTTTATTGATCAAATGCTAGAAAGATTATGCAAACATACACATTATTGCTTTCTAGATGGTTATTCTAGTTTCTCTCAAATACATGTGTCGGCTAAAGATCAATCAAAGACTACTTTTACATGCCCTTTTGGTACTTTTGCTTATAGACATATGCCTTTCGGTTTATGTAATGTACCTGCTACCTTTCAAAGATGCATGATGGCTATATTCTCTGATTTTTGTGAAAAATTTGTGAGGTTTTCATGGACGATTTTTCCGTCTATGGTTCCTCTTTTTATGATTGCTTGAGCAATCTTGATCGAGTTTTGGAGAGATGTGAAGAAACTAATCTTGTCTTGAATTGGGAAAAGTGCCACTTTATGGTTAATGAAGGTATTGTCTTGGGGCACAAAGTTTCTGAAAGAGGTATTGAAGTTGATAAAGCCAAGGTTGATGCTATTGAAAAGATGCCATGTCACAAGGACATCAAAGGTTTAAGAAGTTTCCTTGGTCACGCTGGATTTTATAGGAGGTTCATTAAGGACTTCTCAAAAATTTCTCGGCCTCTGACTAATTTATTACAAAAGGATGTACCATTTGTCTTTGATGATGATTGAGTAGAAGCATTTGAAATACTTAAGGAAGCATTAGTCTCTGCACCTGTTGTTCAGCCACCTGATTGGAATTTACCCTTTGAAATTATGTGTGATGCTAGTGATTATGCCGTAGGTGCTGTTCTAGGGCAAAGAGTTGATAAGAAATTAAATGTTATCCATTATGCTAGTAAGACTCTAGACAATGCTCAAAGAGATTATGCTACTACCGAAAAGGAACTTTTAGCAGTTGTATTTGCTTGTGATAAATTCAGACCCTATATTGTTGATTCTAAAGTAACTATCCACACTGATCATGCTGCTATTAAATATCTTATGGAAAAGAAAGATGCTAAACCTAGACTTATTAGATGGGTTCTCTTGCTGCAAGAACTCGATTTGCATATTGTTGATAGAAAAGGAGCTGAGAACCCCGTTGCAGACAACTTATCTAGGTTAGAGAATGTTCTTGATGACCCACTACCTATTGATGATAGCTTTCCTGATGAACAATTAAATGTCATAAGCACTTCTCGTAGCACTCCATGGTATGCTGATTATGCTAATTATATTGCTGCTAAATTTATACCACCTAGCTTCACATACCAACAAAAGAAAAAGTTTTTCTATGATTTGCGACATTACTTTTGGGATGACCCACATCTTTATAAAGAAGGAGTAGATGGTGTTATTAGACGTTGTGTACCTGAGCATGAACAAGAACAGATCCTATGCAAGTGTCACTCCGAAGCTTATGGAGGACACCAGGCTGGAGATAGAACTGCACATAAGGTATTGCAATCCAGTTTTTATTGGCCCACTCTCTTCAAGGATGCCCGTAAGTTTGTTGTCATGCGATGAATGTCAAAGAATTGGTAATATTAGTAGACGTCAAGAAATGCCTATGAATTATTCACTTGTTACTGAACCATTTGATGTTTGGGGCTTTGATTATATGGGACCTTTTCCTGCCTCTAATGGATATACACATATTTTAGTTCTTGTTGATTACGTTACTAAGTGGGTAGAAGCTATTCCAACCAGTAGTGCTGATCATAACACCTCTATTAAAATGCTTAAGGACGTTATTTTTCCGAGGTTTGGAGTCCCTAGATATTTAATGACTGATGGTGGTTCACACTTTATTCATGGTGCTTTCTGTAAAATGCTTGCTAAATATGACGTTAATCATAGAATTGCATCTCCATATCACCCGCAGTCTAGTGGTCAAGTAGAATTGAGCAATAGAGAGCTCAAATTAATTTTGCAAAAGACTGTTAATAGGTCTAGAAAGAATTGGTACAAGAAACTTGATGATGCATTATGGGCCTATAGAACTGCATATAAGAATCCTATGGGTATGTCTCCGTATAAAATGGTTTATGGAAAAGCATGTCACTTACCTCTCGAACTAGAACATAAGGCATATTGGGCTACTAAAGAGCTCAACTATGATTTCAAACTTGCCGGTGAGAAAAGGTTATTTGATATTAGCTCACTTGATGAATGGAGAACCCAAGCTTATGAAAATGCCAAGTTGTTTAAAGAAAAAGTTAAAAGATGGCATGACAAAAGGATACAAAAGCGTGAGTTTAATGTAGGTGATTATGTATTGCTATACAACTCTCGTTTAAGATTTTTTGCAGGAAAACTTCTCTCTAAATGGGAAGGTCCCTACGTTATCAAGGAGGTCTATCGTTCTGGTGCCATAAAGATCAACAACTTCTAAGGCACAAATCGGAAGGTAGTAAACGGTAAAAGGATCAAACATTATATCTCAGGTAATCCCATAAATGTTGAAACCAATATTATTGAAACCGTAACCCTGGAGGAATACATAAGGGACACTTTCCAGACCGTTTCAGACTCTGAAAAGGAATAGGTATGTGGTACGGTAAGTAAACCGACTCCAAAACAATTTTAAGGCAATATTTCTCCATTTTGGAATATTTAGAAAAATAGAAAAATAAGTGGCAGTCCGGGAAGGACACGAGGCCTCCACGAGGGTGGAGGGCGCGCCCTACCCCCCTGGGTGCGCCCCCCTACCTCGTGAGCACCTCGTGTGCCCTTCGGACTCCGTTTTCTTGCACGATGTGTATTTTGGTCGGTAAAAATTCATTATATATTCTCCCGAAGGTTTTGACTCTCGTATCACGCAAATATCCTCTGTTCTTGTTTCGAGCTGTTTTCTGTCAGGGTTGTCAAGGCCAGGCATCATGTCGTCCCCCTCCTCCGACAATGGCGACAAAGATGCTTGGCTAATGAAGATAGAGCTGAAGAGGGAAGAACCCATGGAGATCAACGAGGATGAAGGGATCAAGGAGGCCACGGAGGACCAAGCTCCGGCAGCAGAAGACACCCTCCAACTTGATCACAACTTTCTCACCCCAATTGAAATCGAAGCTTTCAAGCTGATTGAGTTAGATAGTATTCAAAACAAGTATCTCACAAGTGAAAATATTTTGTTGAAGGAGCATATTGTTGCACTCAAGGGCATTATCCGCAAGTTGGAGGATCTCTTATGCTTGATGTGCGACTATCCATCATCTCCACCTTCACTGACAATGAAGGAGACATAATCACATGGGTATGGGCACTCCCCTTGGCAACTGCCAAGCTTGGAGGAGGTGCCATGGTATCGTATCACCATCACAACTCCTATCTTTACCGTTTATCTTAGTTCGATCCTTTTAGTAGTATCTTGATTTAGTATAATAAAGTCATGGCATGATCTAGTTTTGAGTTTTGCTTTATGATCCTTCTTTGTAATCAAGTCTGTGAGCTATATAATAAAGTTTAGTGTTGAGTCAAGGGCTTGATTATTTTGCCATGATCTTTGGGTGAATAAAAGAAAAAGAATAAAAAGAAACAAATAGGTCATATTGATCTTATTGAAAGTAATGACTTCACATAGAAAGAGTATGATGATTAAACGTTGTTGGGAGTTGGAAAATATAGCTTTGGTCATCGTTGCAATTAATAGGAAGTAATAAGGAAAGAGAGGTTTCACATATAGATATATTATCATTGACATCTTTTATGATTGGGAGCACTCATTAAAATACGACATGCTAAAGAGTTGATATTGGACAAGGAAGACAACATAATGAGTTATGTTTTCTTACATCTGAGATAAAGTATGTTGTCATGGATCCTCTAACGTGTTGAGCTTGCCTTTCCCCCTCATGCTAGCCAAATTCTCAGCACCAAGTAGAGATACTACTTGTGCTTCCAAATACCCTTAAACCAGTTTTGCCATGAGAGTCCACCATATCTACCTATGGATTGAGTAAGATCCTTCAAGTAAGTTGTCATCGGTGCAAGCAATAAAAATTTCTCTATAAATATGCATGACTTGTTAGTGCAGAGAAAATAAGCTTTGTACAAAATTGTTGTGGAAGTAATAAAAGCGACGGACTACATAATAAAGGTCCACATACAAGGGACAATATTAAGTGACGTTCTTTTGCATTAAGATTTTGTGCATCAACCCTAAACGTGCATGACAACCTCTGCTTCCCTCTGCGAGTGGCCTATCTTTTATTATTATCCTCTAACTTATGCAAGAGTCGCGGTGATCTTCACCTTTCCTTTTTCACTTTATCCTTTGGCAAGCTCAGCATGTTGGAAAGAACATGATATATATATATCTAATTGGATGTAGGGGAGCATGAATTGTTATTGTTGACATTATCCTTGAGGTAAAAGGTCATGGGGCAAAACTATAAGCCCCTATCTTTCTCTGTGTCCGATTAAAACTCCGTAACCACAAGTATTGCGTGAGTGTTAGCAATTATGAAGGACTAAGTGATAGTTGAGTATGTGGACTTGCTTTTAAGCTCTGACATAGACTCTTTCCGATGTTATTATAAATTGCAATTGCTTTAATGACTGAGGTTATAATTTGTTGGTGCTCAGTAAGGTTTCTGCTTCATACTTTTGCATTGTGAAAAGATCATCACTTGAACATAAGTAATCATATGACAAAATCTATATATGTTGCTGTTATGGAAATAATCATGATGCCTTCATGTCTGTATTTTATTTTTATCAACGCCGCTACCTCTAAACATGAGGACATATTTATTGTTATCGGCTTTTCGCTTGAGGACAAGCGAGGTCTAAGCTTGGAGGAGTTGATACGTCCATTTTGCATCATGCTTTTATATCAATATTTATTGCATTATGGGCTGTTATTTCACGTTATGTCACAATACTTATGGCTATTCTCTCTTATTTTATAAGGTTTACATGAAGAGGGAGAATGCCGGCAGCTGGAATTCTGGGCTGGAAAAGGAGCAAATATTGGAGACCTATTCTGCGCAACTCCAAAAGTCCTGAAACTCCATGGAATACCTTAAAATAAATAAAGAAAAATCATCGCCAAAGATGAAGGCCAGGGGGCCCACACCCTGCTCACGAGGGTGGGGGGCGCCCCCCCCCCCTAGGGCGCGCCCCCTACCTCGTGGGCCCCCTGGTGTCTCTCCGACACCCATCTTCTCCTATATGAAGTCTTTCGATGAAAAAAACGTGAAGCAACCTTTCGGGGCGAGACTCCGCCGCCACGAGGCGGAACCTTGGCGGAACCAATCTAGGGCTCCGGTAGAGCTGTTCTGCCGGGGACACTTCCCTCCGGGAGGGGGAAATCATCACTATCGTCATCACCAACGCTCCTCTCATCAGGAGAGGGAAATATGCATCAACATCTTCACCAGCACCATCTCATCTCCAAACCCTAGTTCATCTCTTGTATCCAATTCTTGTCTCCAAGTCCGGGATTGGTGCTAGTAGGTTGCTAGTAGTGTTGATTACTCCTTGTAGTTGATGCTAGTTGGTTTATTTGGTGGAAGATCATATGTTCAGATCATTTATGCATATTATTACCCCTCTGATTATTAACATGAATATGCTTTGTGAGTAGTTACGTTTGTTCCTGAGGACAAGGGAGATGTCTTGCTATTAGTAGTCATGTGAATTTGGTATTCGTTCGATATTTTGATAAGATGTTTGTTGTCTAGCCTCTGGTGGTGTTATGTGAACGTCGACTACATAACACTTCACCATTATTTGGGCCTAGAGGAAGGCATTGGGAAGTAATAAGTAGATGATGGGTTGCTAGAGTGACAGAAGCTTAAACCCTAGTTTATGCGTTACTTCGTAAGGGGCTAATTTGGATCCATATGTTTCATGCTATGGTTAGGTTTACCTTAATACTTTTGTTGTAGTTGCGGATGCTTGCAATAGAGGTTAATCATAAGTGGGATGCTTGTTCAAGTAAGAACAGCACCCAAGCACCGGTCCACCCACATATCAAATTATCAAAGTACCGAACGTGAATCATATGAGCGTGATGAAAACTAGCTTGACGATATTCCCATGTGTCCTCGGGAGCACTTTTCGTATTATAAGAGTTTTTCCAGGCTTTTCCTTTGCTACAAAAAGGATTGGGCCACCTTGCTGCACTTTATTTACTTTTGTTACTTGTTGCTCGTTACAATTTATCTTATCACAAAACTATCTGTTACCACTTATTTCAGTACTTGCAGAGAATACCTTGCTGAAAACCGCTTATCATTTCCTTCTGCTCCTCATTGGGTTCGACACTCTTACTTATCGAAAGGACTACGATAGATCCCCTATACTTGTGGGTCATCAGTCTCCGACCCAGAAGTGGAGACGCTCTACCACGCGGGTTTTTTACGCTGGGCTCTACCACGCTGTTCATGTCCCACTCCTTTCGCTAACATGTGGGACATCCAGCAGGTGCCGTGTCTGGCACCCTTTGTTGTAAGAGTTGAAACGCTAGCATTCATCTGAAATAAAAAATAATTATAAATAGGCAGTGATACTTTTTTTTGCGAACCAATCAGCAGTGATACTATACCATGTGGTTTCCTTTCTCCTCGATATTGGAAAGAATACTTCCGTTCGCCAACATGTGGGACATCGACCATGCTGGTCCACTTGCCATGCACACAGAACTCCAAGGGAGAGTCACCCAGGTCGTCGCGCTGCAGTAACAATGACTAATGAGCCATCAAATCAGAGGCCCACTTCCCACTTTGAAGTTGCTCGGACAAAGGAACCATCATGATTTCGTTGAATTCCGCTTCTTGAAGAAAACTACTGTACCAGCAGTACTGCTAGCTACAGTATTTACTCCAACAGAGGCCTCCTTTCGTTCATAGGATAGGAATATGAAAATCATAGGAAGTGAGATGACATGCATCTCAATTCCTATAGAGAAAGAGATGCCATTTGATGCATAGGATAGGAATTTTTCCATTTAGTCTAGGCTAATGTACTGGTAATTTGCTCTAAAAACTACAGTAGTAACTAGTAGTACTGGTACATGCTCGTACTCAGACACACACACACACTAACTACTAGTACTACTACTTCTCACATGTTGGTCAGACGCTGTCGTTCTCCTTACCGGCTTTGTCGGCGACACCCCACCGTGCTTGGATCTCCGCTGACCTCTCCGCAGCAGCGGATGCGTCTTTTTCTTTCTTGCGGCGGCAGGCCTCTATTTTCTTGAGTGCTTTCTGACTTTTCTGCTCCCTCTGTGCGGCTTTGGCCGCCTCTTGCTCTACCGCCCATTCGGCCTTGGCATCTTCAAATTCCTCCCACATAGTTGTGAGGTCGCGAGCGGCGATGAACTCGGCACGGCGGGATGCCATCGCTTCCCTACCATTTTGTGTGTGTTCGTGGGTGGCGAGGAACTCGGCGCGGCGGGATGCCATTGCTGCCTTACCGGTTAGTGTGCAGCGCGGTGGCATGAACGACGCTTGGTGAGAGCTCTGGGGTGGAGTGGCCGGATAACTGTATAGTGCATTGGTTTGTCAAGAGCTCAAGGACAGAAGACGAAGCAAATTAGGATTCCCCTTCAATCCTGGTCATTTATTACCGAGTAAAATGCATTGGTGGTCATCGAACTTGTCTTGATAGCTCACTTTGATCATTGTATACGAGATATGGTGATTATACGGTCACTGGCTCAGCGTATAGCTCCGTATTTGTATGGTTGACCAGTCAAACAGTCCGCATGCGCCTCATCAGCTCGTGTTCTTTATCTATCTACGCGGGCCTACCTGTGAATGGAGAAAGAAATACTGTAAAAACCAAAATTATGCGTATGTGAGGAATCAAACCACGGACTCGTCACTGCAACGCACCCTCGTCAGCCAAATGAAAATGAAATACTTCGCGTCAGACACGCACGCTCACGCTGTCAAAGCATGCTAATGCATGCACGTCGCCCTCTAAATCAAAGTCCTGCTCATGGCGCAACGCAAATGGCAAGCCCATCACCTGCGCGCCTCGGCGGTGCCTGACATTATTGTTTAGACGTTTGATGGAGGCCTACGCGAACGCCGAGCATGTATTCACCTGGCTCAACACCAACGGTCATACTCGGACCACCTTGCTCATGTATATCATCCATCACAACGACAATCTATAAAACAGCCTAAGCTAGAGAGGGTACTACGGTAGTACGGTACGAAGTATGTACTATCGTGAGCGACTGATCTTAGTGCCACTGCACACCGAAACCCCTTCCATCGCTAGCGCGCGCTTCCCGCCTGAAACGGTCACCGTCTCTCCAGAATGTCAATGCCGCATTCACCGGACTTAACTGCAGGTGCAATTGGTGTGTCACTGACATGCGGGCCAGACGCCCGTTGGGCCCACATGTCAGTAACCCAAATGCATCTGCAGTTAAGTCACTAAAGCAGCGTCCGCATTCATGCCCGACGAACCTACTCCGGTGCCAGTTGTTCATCCGTTTGCCGCGGCTCATTGCCATTCGCCCGCTATATTAACTTGAGCCCCAGCTCCCAGCCAGAGCCAAAGACCCACACTTATTCTCCTCCGGTCCCTTCCTTCTGTCGGCACCACTTCAACCATGGCCTCCTGGCGCTCCGAAGCTCTCTTGGATGTACTGTCGTAGGAGCATACGAGGGACATCGGTGGCTCCGCTCCGGGCGTGCTCCAAAGCTCTCTTCTACGTACTGTCACAGGAGCAAACGAAGGAGATCGCCGGCACCCCCTGGCCGCCCTCCGCCGCCACGACCACGAAGCCGGTGCGTGTGTGCGGGTGCAGCCGGCAGCGAGGAAGAGTAGTACATGGTAGGTCGCCGCCGCTCTGGTCCCGGGAAGGCCACCGCTACTCCACTCAGTCGACGCCAAGCTTGGTAGGGTAAACATCAGCGGCCGATTAGCCACTTGACGGCGACGTGGAGGCGGAAATCTACAGAACCTTGTGCTCCGGCCGGAGGAGGAGGTTATCGAGGCGGATGAGGAGGAGGCAAAGGCAATGGCCGGCTTTCTCGGGTTCATGGCCGGACATGGTGGTCGGGCGCAGGCGATCGTTTAGATTAGGTTTACAGTAGGTTTAGTACGGTTTGTGCGAAATATGTAATGAATTTCGTCCAATTTGTAGGAAAAGTTTTCGAAATGTGATGAATTTCATCCAATTAATTTGAAATTTGCTTTGTTTGCACGAATTTCGTCCGGTTAGTTCATATAGTTGTAGAAAGGTATGTGGGCAGCATCGGATGGCATCCATCAGTGTCCTCGGACAGATGCCGATGTAAATTTGTGGGCTAGCGCTGGAGATGCCCTAACTATCATGCTATAATTGCTAACAATCCTCCATTATTTGGCAGGGAGCAGTTATCCCTCGATCAAAATCAGATCTGCGGTGTTTCGCACTCCTCCTGTGTAACAGTGTAAACTCTTGCTTACATTAAAATGGAGCAAGTGGACAGCACTGTAGCACGTCATATCACTCGAACTAGCCCGCCTAACGAGCGGGAAAGCACCGACCTCGTCATTTTGCTCTGGATTTCTATCGATCAATCACGCAAAAATGTTACGCTTCGCAAGTTCTAAAGGAAAAGGCAGCACACTTACGACTCGTATGCATCGCAACCCTGACAGTCCGGCTCACACGCCACTCACCAGAGGGGACACACGTTGTCTTGCAATTTCACTGACATGTGGGACCGTAATTGAATAAACCGTCGATAGCCGAAATCTAATCGCTCGGCGGGCATCGGTTGAGAAGAGAGAAACGGGGGAGGGAGAAGAGATCGCCCGCCCACCACGCACGGACTCCAAGAAATATATGGTGATAATGTGAGGTGGGCCATGCTGGCGTCTGGACCGCTTCCGGAGCCCGCTCTCACCGCCCTGGCCCCTCAAGACGCCAGCTGCCCGCTGCATGCATAGCAAGTAGTCCCCGCTTATGTGGAGGAGAGAGAGGCATTGGCAAAGTCAAGGAGTAATAGTGGAGACAATAGCTTTCATCAAAAATAAACAATGAATACTCGTTGCTCGTCCTCTATATCGGAAAGAATACTTTCATTCGCCGACATGTGGGACGTCAACCATCCTGGTCCACCTGCCATGCACAAACTTATCCTGGTCTACCCCGGTCGTATCGCAAGCCCAACCTTTCCCACTGTAAGTTATTCGGACGAAGGAACCATCATGACTTCGTTGAATTCCACTTCTTCAAGAAAACTTACTGTACCCGCAATACTGCTACCACACGCGAAGACTGGACGGCACTGTACCACGTCATATCACTGAAACCCACTAGGCCAAACTAGCCCTCCTAGGTCATCTATTTTGGAACGGAGGGAGTACGTCTCTGCACTGCTATAATTTTGTGTTGCACGTTCTTTGTACTTTTGCTACGATTTTCCTACCCTATGAACCAAATGAGGCCTGAATGTATGTCGACTATTGTCTGATTGATCGCTAAGCCTACAATTTTAGGAGCTAGGGCTATTGGTCGATCGACGAGGGATAAGTATAAGTGTACTACGAGCTCATCAGCCCCAACGTTTCTCTTTGGTGAGTGTTTTGCAAGTACTATAGCTCGCACAGTAGCTAGCCTACTAACACTAAGAATCATCAAACAAGCCCTGCTGATATGATAAACAGTTCAAACTTACATCTAAGCATGCCATATATTACATCAAAAGCCGGTGAGGATAAATCTGTTTCCATAACTCGGAGAGGGTTCGCATGATTAATCGCATGATTCACTATCAAACAAAAGTAGCAAGATCCGCCCACACAAGACAGTGCACTAGCCCTAAGATGGTTTCATAACACGCATCGTTCTGGTAATTAAACACAGGGCAATGCAAACTACCCTGAAGGATTAGCGCGACCAACTATTTCTTGTCATCAATCTCTAAGGCAATGACCACAACACGGACAGCGGCATGGGAATCGATTTCTGGGGCGATGTCCACAGGACTGACCGCGACATCAAAATCGGTCTCTAGGGCAATCTCCATAGGATGGACAACGGCATCAGAATCGATCTCCGGGGCGATGCCAATAGGACGGGCCACGACATCAGAATCATCAAGGACAACCACCGGCACCTGCACAACCCTAACATATTAGCAAGCACATTGCAAATAATCAAAAACCACAACTATGGTAATAAGCCATTATTTTTACCTTGTGCAGCTCATCGGGGGATATCATCCCTCCGAGGGCCATCTCCTCATCCTCGATGGGGGCCATCACCTTGCCAGGGGAATACTGCTTCTCAACGGCGACTATCTCCTCAAACTCGGTCTTGAGCCTCACATAGGTGGCAATCAGAGTTCCTGGGGTAGGCACGGTGGGGCCCTTGCTGTTCTTCCAATTTTATTTGAGGAGTTCGTCCGCCAACGTCCTCAACTCTTTGGCCAGTGCTTGTTTCCTGGAGTTCTTCGTCTCCATGGGTTGGCCCGCCAACATAGCCAACTCGTTGGTCGGTGCTCGCTTCCTGGAGATCGCTGTCTCCAGTGGGTTGTCCGTCGGCAACTCTTTGCCTAGTGCTCCAGGATCCATCAATGAACTGACAAACAAAAAGCAATCAAAAGGAAACCACAATCGCAATGAAAACGGGAAAAGAATAGGATGTGAGAATCGGTCGATGCTTTGAAAAAGAAGATTATTGGAATGAAAATATAGCAGCATAACTGATTCGCCCACCTTTCCTTCATCGGTAGAGAAGAAAAATGGCAGAAGTGAGTAGCCTGGAGTGAGGTTTTCTTCAAGAAAGGGAAGAAAGGGCTTGAACGAGCGTTCCAATGAAATGATGGTTGCTTCGTTCAGTCCAACTTGGAGGCCACCTTACCATTGCTGGTAAAGGTGTGGGTTTTGTGATATGACGGGTCATGACGGCCACACCAGGGTGACAGGTGAGTCTCGACTGTAACACCTCGCTGTGATTTGGTGGATGGCACGCGAGCCCAGATGCTTTGAAATGTCCCATGTGTAGATAGAGCGGCTAGTCATATAGGAGTGCTCAATATTGTGCACCGCGACCAAGGCGGAGAGGAAAACGAGAGAACTACGTAATTAATGCATGAGTTTAATTAGGGTAGTTCTGTAAAGTACGAGATACATTCCTCCAATCGCAAAATTCCTTGGTTCATGAGATTTGAGATTTGAGCCCTATAAACCGGAAGGGAGGGGGTACTGCAGACGGTGTAGTCTAGTCACTTGTTGAAATCTCTAGAAAGGCAAATACTCCTTTCCGGTTTACTGGTCTATACTACTCCCTCCGTCTAGGTGTGTAAGTCATCTTATGAAAACCAAATAGTCCCAAAACACTTAGGCGCGGTGCATTAACTTCTACCTTGTTTCTTGTTTCTTGACATACATATCAACCAATAAGAGATGAGAGATGTGCATGCTTTTAATGACTTGCAATGGCTAGTTCATTGCATGGAATGCTATTAATTAGAAAATAAACATTGGTGACCCCAGGAGGAAATGGTGCTAAGCGCGTGGACCTATGGAGTATGAGTATCAACCAATGGATAATGGAGTTTAATTTTTAAACAATAGCAATTTTGTCTCATGCAAGAGCCTGACTAGTACTGCAAGGAACCGCACCACGCGAGCATTTGCAACTGCCACGTTCGGTTTGTGCTTGGCTCTTCGCCTCTTCGAGAATACGAACAATGATGTACTCCTACTTCTACAGTATCGAATCCACTGCTGCATGTCCGTCCACCTCGTGCGGGAGGGATAGCGTGTAGCGAAAGCTTCTACTTACTGCTCCTGCCTTTGCATCTATGACAGGTGGGCCCAACAGGTGGTTGGCCCACCTGTCATGTAGCCAAAGGCAGGTGCAGTTAAGGCACCGGAGCTCAGTCCGCGAGGGAGAGGGCGTCGTAGTATTCAAATTTCTTGGTCTTGTACGAGTTGACGCGACACATCAAATCACTGCACACGATAAAAGTCTTTTTACACATTTCGAATGGGCTACTTCCTATGTAGGAGTAGACATGTTCTGCTTCGTATGTAGTCACTTGTTGCAATCTCTAAAAAGACTTATATTTGGAAACGGAGGGAGTACAACGCATGCATGCATGCCGTGACTTTCCTTTTGATACTTGCATGTGTTGATTTGATGCACCTTGCCAAATTTTGACTATAAATTTAACTAACCAAATTTTCATGCATGTCACAAAAATTACGGGGCTGTTTGGACTGTGACTATGTTTGTCTTATGTTGCCACATTATTTTTCCCACACTTGCCACACTTGCCTAACCTGAGTTCCTCAAATTGTTAGCCACACTTTGGCTTGCCTAAGGGAATCTTGCCACAATTTTTGTGTCTATGACATGTGGGGTTCACTGCTAATAAACAAATTCTTGTCTTAGGTGTGGCTAATAAAAAAGACTTATATTTAGGAATGGAGGGAGTAGAAAATATAAATAATAATGCATGTTGGGGCAACCCACGTTTCCGCTAATTTTAGCCGTGGGCTTGTTCACAATTTTTATGAGGGGGTGGTTGTTCATTGAATGGAGGGACTTGTAGTACCAGACTTGAACGATAGAAAGTGTGACCTGGCACACCGTAACACCACTTGGAACAAGCGGGTAGCTATCTCAAAAAACAATCAACAACTAAAAAAACCGTGACCTAGCATGTAATACACAATTTTAAACGATTGTTTTGATGGAGTGAAAAAGGAAAACTACCCCACTACTTATATATAGGCCGGAGCCTCCGCGCTTGCTTGCTAGGGCTGCTCTATTCACACACTCTCATCCTCTCCAGATCTAAACAAGATAGGGGTAGTAACACTGTCTTACTCCCTTCAAAAAACACTGGCTTTCTATCCTCATAGTTGGTTACAGATCCGGACGTATCCCCCTCCGCCGGTGAAGGGGAGGAGGGGCAGCATTTAGGCCGTCGTCGACAGCGAGGGAGGAGACCCACTACCGGCCGCACCGTTATCTCTGGCCGAGTGCCGGCGCTGGAGGTCCTCCGATCCCTTCATCGTTGCCTATGGGCGGATCCGGCCTCCCGCTGCCCACCTATCCACATCCCGATGACCTTCAGGTATATCTTCGTTCAAAACTGCCTTAGCTCTACTTCCCCAGCTCGCTACGTCGCTGTATGTGCATCATTTTCTACCTCTCATCCCCTCTCAATCGGATGGTCCAACGTCACCTATTTTTTTCTATTGTTAGAGGTAAAGCTACTTCATGGAGTCGAATCTTGTACTCCCTCCGTCCGAAAATACTTGTCATTGAAATAAAGTGGGGGTGGGGGAATTTAGTATGTACATCAGAATTGGTACAAACAGGAAGGAAAGGGGATGAAAGTAGTACAGACTGGTCATCCAACTAGTCTCTTGGTCGAAAAGGGAAATATAGGGGTAACGCTATACACAGTGGTATGACCAGGACTAGATTTGCTATCCACACATAGGAGTAGGTGACTAGAGTGAACAAAAATGGGACCAACCCAGATATGTTTCTTGGATGTTTGTTTCTCGGGGAAACAAACTATGAATCACCACTTTATGCCCCTGTTTACGTACATGGTGTTGTACTGCTGGTGCACCCACTGTCCCATGCCCTTATACCAAATATTTAGGCTCCAGTCGGAATAAAGGGGCAGAAAACATAGGTCTTGATGAAAATAGAGGAATAGGAAAGGAATGTAGGTATAAAACTATGGAACAGCAAACCAGAGGAAAATCTCAAGAGAATGTGTTCTGATGGACTACGAAATGTACAGATTTGTTTTTTAGAGTAGCATGCTTGGCAGTATGAGATGCTATTTGTTTATTCAGCTGCACAGTGACTACTCTTGTCCTCACCTCACGTACCACAATAGGTTGATTTTTTTTATTCTGGCAAACACAGCATAGCAACCTGTCTAACACATGGCAGAGAGCGCCTGCCTCGGGCTTCTGCCCAAAAAATGAGCAGCGCATGTGTCGGTGTCAATACCGGCGGATCTCGGGTAGGGGGTCCCGAACTGTGCGTCTAGGCGGATGGTAACAGGAGACAAGGGACACGATGTTTTACCCAGGTTTGGGCCCTCTTGATGGAGGTAAAACCCTACATCCTGCTTGATTGATATTGATATTGTGGATGTTTACAAGAGTGTATCTACCACGAGATCAAGGAGGCTAAACCCTAGAAGCTAGCCTATGGTATAATTGTAATGGTTGTTGTTGTTGTGTCCTACGGACTAGAGCCATCCGGTTTATATAGACACCGGAGAGGGCTAGGGTTACATAGAGTCGGTTACAATGGTAGGAGATCTACGTATCCGTGTCGCCAAGCTTGCCTTCCACGCCAAGGAAAGTCCCATCTGGACACGGGACGAAGTCTTCAATCTTGTATCTTCATAGTCTTGGAGTCCGGTCGATGATGATAGTCCGGCCGATGATAGTTCGGCTGATGATGGTAGTCCGGCTATCCGGACACCCCGTAATCCAGGAATCCCTCAGTAGCCCCTGAACCAGGCTTCAATGACGATAAGTCCGGCGCGTATATTGCTTGGCATTGCAAGGCGGGTTCCTCCTCCGAATGATAGAAGATTGTGAACACCAGGTTAGTGTCCGGCTCTGCAAAATAAATTCCACATTCCACCGTAGAGAGAATAATATATATACAAGTTCAATATGCTGACGTTTTTTGCGGCATGACGTCACGCCACTACCAAGCCATTACTTGAATCGTTTTTTACTCTACCACCTCAGCGCATTTAGCGAAGCGGTTTCCTTGGCACGTCTTGTCGAAGCAGAGATCGTGTTCCCCCTTAATCCGGGATTCTCATCAATACGGACGTGGGTAACCCAACCGCGCCATTGATGGTGACGCTTGGGGGATAAGCGAGTTTTACCAGGCCGGTGGGGGACGCATAGACTTCGCCCGCCCATATAAGGGATAAGGATTCACCTTTTCACCTACGCCTTCTTCCTCCTTTGCTTATCCATCTCCGCGCACTCGAGCTCCAGCGCCCAAGCCCGCACATCGCGTCTCAACCTTCCCCAGTTATGTCCGGAGCGGGAGGCAAGTGGATGACCTCCTCCGTTACGGAGGAGCACATCGAAAGACTGCGCAGCGCCGGCTACCTATCCGGCGACATCGCGCACCGGCTGCCCGACGAGGGGCAGCTCATCCCCACCCCCAGGCCCCATGAGAGGGTCGTTTTTCTTCCCCACTTCCTCTGCGGACTGGGTTTTCCACTTCACCCCTTTGTCCGGGGGCTCATGTTCTACTACGGCCTGGATTTCCATGATTTGGCGCCGAACTTCATCCACAACATCTCGGCGTTTATCGTCGTGTGCGAGGCCTTCTTCTGCATCCAGCCCCACTTCGGCTTGTGGCTCAAGACCTTCAATGTCAAGCCAAAGGTAGTGAAGGGCACTCAAGCGGAGTGCGGAGGCGCCATGTTGGGCAAGATGCCCAATGTCCTTTGGTTCGAAGGGGCCTTCGTGGAATCCGTCAAGGGGTGGCAATCGGGGTGGTTCTATATCACCGAGCCGCGCGACCCTAAGTGGGCGGCAGCCCCCGAGTTCAGATCTGGTATCCCCACGCAGCTCACCTCCTGGAAAGAGAAGGGCTTGCTGTGGGGTAGTTCGGAGGAGCTGACGGGACTCCAAGCCTGTATCCATAAGCTGGTGAAGAAGCTCAGGCTGGTTAACGTGGTCCAAGTCATGCTCGTCCGCCGAATTCTCCCATGCCAAGAGCAGGCATTCAATCTGTGGGAGTTCAATGCGGAACAGCACCAGGCGCTGAGTGGGCTCTTTGACACGACGTACGAAGTCGCCTGGAGGGTGCTGTTTAAGGGCACCGAGGCCCCCGCATCCGCGACTGAAGATTGCGGATTTCGCTCGCAGCGCCAAGCCGACGAGGTAAGTGATTCTACCCCTTTACGCGACACTTGCTTTTCATAGTTTGACTCTATGCGGGTTTTAATTTCCCCTTTTCCTTTGACAGGACTGGATGAGGAAGGCGGAGCAGATTATCTGCCCGGCTCCCATGCCAGAAAACCCAGTAGATGCCCATCTAGCGAGGCTGCTGGTTCTGGCACCGCACGTGGTGCCGGAGAAGAAGGCCAAGAAGGAGGCCACGGGTGCTCGAAAGAGTTCCCGTTTTCAGGAGTCCGACGACTCCGGGGCGAACTCCTCCCCCGAAAACGAGGAGGAGAAAGAGGACTTTCTCCCAGAGGAGGGAGAGAGGAAGAGGAAGGCTTCCCCAACAGGGGAGGCCGAAGGGTCCAAGAGGGGAAGGACTATTCCCCTGGACAGCTCCGCCAACATCAACGTTGGCGAGGAAGAATGGCCTTCAAGGGCCAGGCCTCCAGCGAGATCGTAAGTATCCAGATTCCTGAGTGATTTATAATTTCTTTTTCTGTGTCACATAGTGTCATTCTGATGCCGCATGCTGTCTGTAGTCCGGCCAATGATGATCTCCCCGCTTCATCAAGCGGGTCGTTGGCTCCGTCGGATGTAGACTCCATCCCGACCGCCTCCACCCCTCGCGACACCAAGGACGCCGAGGTGGGATCCCAAGAAGGGACCCATCAGGGGGAGGCTCCGGAGGTGCCACAAGGCGTCCTCCCGGACTTTGCGCCGGACTCCATATCAGAACCCACAGTGGTTCCGGAGTCCGGCCGGCGGCCCCTTCGCACGAAGGGCAAGACCGTGACGCCGGCAGCTTCTGTCCAACCGGAGGCGCCGGACAATTTGTTGGAGGCGCTGCAGAGCGCTTCCATCGAGGAAGAACACCGCACTATTATGAGTGCGGTGATTCAGAAGGTACAGCTTGCCAAGAGCGGGCTGACCGAAGCCTGTAGTAGCCTTCTATCAGGCTTTGAGGTAAGAAGTTAAAAAATATGCAATGTAATACCGCATAGACAGTGGCCCCTGATGCTCGGTTCGGTGTTCAGAAAGAAAAGCCGGACTGAGGATCTGAAAAAAAGAAGATATACGCAGGGTTGCTAAAAAATTATGTCAATATGGGTTGCAGGCTGCACTGCTGACCTCTGCCGCACTGACTGCGGAGGTCGGTGCTTTGAAGCAGGAGCTCGAGCGGTCCGAGCAAGAGCTCGGCCGCGCCAAGAAGCAGCTCCAGGACAAAGAAGGTGAGTAACACCACTTTGAACTTGTACCTTACAGAAAAGGATTTAGGTTGCAACAAAAAATAACAAGGACAACATGGGTACTGCAGGGGCCACGAACGAGGTGGCGACCCTAAAGGAGGCCGTGTCTGCGGCCGAACGCAATGCGGCCGCGGAACGGGCAGAGCGAGAAAAGCAGGAGGCGCGGGTGGCGGTGGTTCGGCAAGAGCTCCAGGCTCTCATGGAAAAGCATGAGAGTTTGGAGCGTGACTCAAAGACTCGAGAGTCTGAGCTTGCCTCGGCTCTCGAAAGTGCCTAGACTGCCAAGGCCGATGCACATAAGTCCTTTCAGGAGATTGAGTTGGTGAGGAAGATAGCTGCGGGTAAGCATTTTTCATGCAAAGCAAGCATGTGAATGTAAATTACGTGTTACTTACCCGAATTCGGAGCTCTCCAGGGGCGTTTGCAGATCTGCCTCACAGCGTGTCTGATGCCGCCGCATTCTACCGAGCCAAGGAGGGGAGCTCAATGGAGAAGGTCTTCTGGTCTCAGTATGCTGAGGCCGGCCATCCGGTGCCCCCTAGCGACCAGCTGAAGCAGCTGGTCGAGCTCCACAAGGTGGCCGAGCAGGCCATGAAGGGCCTCATAGTCCGGCTGTGGCCTGGAGAGGCCATGCCTGGGAGCTATTTCGGCCTCGTGCGATGGTTGGTGGATGCGTGCCCCTGGGTGGAGGTTATCAAGCGCTCCGCCTGTATTGAAGGTGCTCGTCGAGCCCTTGCCCGCGCAAAGGTGCATTGGGGCAAGCTGGATGAGGAGAAGCTAATCACTGACGCGCCACCAGCGGGCAAGGAATATCGTACGCCCGAAATGTACTATAAGACTGTCCTGAAGGGTGCCCGCAAGATTGCGGATGAGTGCCCCAGGGATGTAATTATTGAGTAAATTCGCAATGTGTTATCATGTGCGCTAAAAACTTTGTTCATATGCGCTAAGAAACGCTTGTTAATTTAAAATATTACCTTCTGTGCGGCCGTTTATTAAATCTGAGAGATGGCAAGTCGTCGGCTTCAGCCCCCATGCCACGAGTGCTGGGGTGTTCGGGATAAACTTGAGCACTCTTGTTCCCATTTTTGGGTCCATCTAGGGAGGTGCTCAACACAACGAACAAGGCAACCAGACTTATAGTGCTTGAACACTCTCACTTAGCCATAGAATTCTATAATTTTAAATTTCGGCGAAGCCCCTAGTATTCGGAAGACCGAATTAGGGGCGCTATCCACGCCTTCGTCGGACATTATCCAGAACTTCGCTCGAAGCGGCGTAGGTCTTTAAGGACCCGAAAGGACCTCTCGAACAGCGACCAGTCTCTTGCCTTATCATGACAGTCAGTTTTAGCTTTCTCCACTGAGGCGTTAACCCGGCTCAACCGGGGCGCAATCGCAGTGGTTCTCCCAGTGGTACCTTAGCCGATAGAACGGAACATAAGGTGCCAAACATGGGAGCTGGGCAAACCCAACTATTGATCCAAGACATGATTCGGAGCCGATTCATATAATGCTATAAGTTCGGGGTGCCGCACTTGTGAAAGTGTTCGGACTTTATCACACCATAATGCGGGGAACATAAGCCCCTGGTGTATTTGGCCGTACCAAAATGTACGGATGCAACATGTCGTAAATGAACATATATATATATATAAGGTAATGCAATTATGGGCAAAAAGTGCTGCATTTTATTCGAGAAGAGCTGCTATGAGTGCGGAATGATACAAATAGTGCAGAAAGCAAGGGATTGGACGAATTAAAGGCATCTCCCTCCAGGGGTAGGCCGCAGAATGGTGTATTTAACAAATTTAATGCTCGTAATGGAGACCACCTGAGTATTCGTCGCGGCCTTTGTCCCTCCCTGGCTGTTGCATCATGAGTTCGGCAGGTTCGCCGCCGGACAGAGTTCTATATAAAAAAGAGAGAAATAAAAGATAAAAAGAGCGACATACTTGGGAGCCCCTGCTATGGTCGAACCGCACTCTGGGTCTGTTGTGGTTGTGCCTCTCCCCCTATGCCCATGGTATCTCCAGGGCATAATTATGTACGCGGAGAGTTTGTCTTACAATTGTGCGAGGGATGGGGTTGAGGCCGCATTGCTACGCGTGCTCGGAACGTGCCAGGTGGTCTTGGTTGATGTTGCTCCGGGCGCGTTTGGCCGTGTCCGGTCGTTTAACAGCCGGACTCGAAAATTGCCTTAAAAGGCTGCTCTGTACTTCTGCCGCGAGAGCCGTTGTATGTTCCTCCGTTCGGAGGGAGCGTTCCATGTTTCCATTGACCGTGATGACTCCACGAGGGCCTGGCATCTTGAGCTTAAGGTATGCATAATGCGGCACCGCGTTGAATTTTGCGAACGCGGTTCGTCCGAGCAGAGCGTGATAGCCACTGCAGAACGGGACTATGTCGAAGATTAACTCCTCGCTTCGGAAATTATCCGGGGATCCGAAGACCACTTCCAGTGTGACTGAGCCTGTACAACTGGCCTCGACACCTGGTATGATGCCTTTGAAGGTTGTCTTCGTAGGTTTAATCCTTGAAGGGTCTATGCCCATCTTGCACATTGTGTCCTGATAAAGCAGGTTCAGGCTACTGCCGCCATCCATCAGGACTCTCGTGAGGTGAAATCCATCGACGATTGGGTCTAAAACCAATGCGGCGAATCCGCCATGGCGGATACTGGTCAGATGGTCTCTTTGATCAAAAGTGATCGGGCAAGAGGACCATGGGTTGAATTTTGGGGCGACTGGCTCCATCGCGTATACGTCCCTTAGTGCACGCTTCCGCTCCCTCTTGGGTATATGCGTTGCGTATATCATGTTTACCGTCCGAACTTGAGGGGGGAATTCCTTTTGTGCTCTGTTGTTCGGCGGCCGGGTCTCTTCCTCGTCATCGCTGTGTAGCCCCTCGTCATTGTATTCGGCGATTAATTTGCCTGCCTGCTTGAATACCCAACAATCTCTGTTGGTGTGGTTAGCTGGCTTTTCGGGGGGTCCATGTATTTGACAGGAGCGGTCGAGTATTCGGTCCAAATTGGATGGGCCCGGAGTGGTTCTTTTGAATGGCTTCTTCCGTTGACCGGGCTTGGAGCCTCGGAATCCGGCGTTGACTGCCGTATCCTCATTGCTGTTGCCGTTAATGCGGCGTTTGTTTTTGTTTGGATGCGACCTTCCATTGCGGTCCTTGGTATCCGGACTGCTAGCGTTTTTGCTGAGGTTGTTGCTGCGAGCTAGCCAGCTATCCTCTCCCGCACAAAAGCGGGTCATGAGTGATGTGAGGGCTGCCATGGATTTCGGATTTTCCTGTCCTAGGTGCCGGGCCAGCCACTCGTCGCGGATGTTATGTTTGAAGGTAGCGAGGGCCTCTGCATCCGGACAGTCAACGATTTGATTTTTCCTTGTTAAGAACCGTGTCCAGAATTGCCTGGCCGATTCGTCTGGCTACTGGATTATGTGGCTTAGGTCATCTGTGTCCGATGGTCGCACATACGTGCCCTGGAAGTTGTCAAGGAATGCGGCTTCCAGGTCTTCCCAGCATCCAATTGACTCTGCGGGCAGGCTGTTAAGCCAATGCAGAGCTGGTCCTTTAAGCTTGAGCGGGAGATATTTGATGGCGTGAAGATCGTCGCTGCGGGCCATATGTATATGGAGGAGATAATCCTGAATCCAAACCGCGGGGTCTGTTGTGCCATCGTAGGATTCGATATTAACGGGTTTAAACCCTTCAGGGATTTGATGATCCATTACTTCGTCAGTGAAGCATAGTGGGTGCGCGGCGCCTCTGTATTGAGCAATATCGCGACGTAGCTCGAGAGAGCGTTGTCTGCTGTGTTCGGCCCGGCCAGAGTAGTTGTGTCCGGCGCGATGGTATTCGTCGTGGGTCTTGGGGCGCCCGCGTGATCCATAGATAGATTTGGATTGTCTTGCCTTGTCCTCCAATATATCCCGTAAGTCCGGCACGTTCCCCCGTGGCTTCATGGTTTTTGAGCGATGCCGGGGGACGGTTTTGGTGGAGGGCTTGCACGCCTCTCTGTCGAGGCCACGAGGTGGTCGGTCTGCCGTATTGTGCGCTGGTGATGCAGGTTTGTACGCTTCCTCCTCTAGTCGGGGGAGCAACTTGCGTCTTGGGTAACTTTTGGAGGGGCGTTCGAGTTCATACTCTTCAGCCGCGAGGACCTCGGTCCATCTGTCGGCCAGTAGGTCTTGATCAGCTTGAAGCTGTTGCTGCTTGGCCATTAGCCTGCGTTTGAAACGCTCTTGTTGTACGGGATCCTCAGGCACGACGAATTCATCGCTGTCGAGGCTTGCCTCGTCTCCAGAGGGAGGTAGGTAATTATCATCCTCGACCTCTTCGTCTGCCGCCCTCTCGTGAGGGATTGCTTCTGCCTCCTCCTGCGCTGGATCGTGCTGGAGGGGGTTGTCTTCGGCACTTTCTGGGGTGTTATTATCTCCTGTGCCGGAATCTCCATTCTTGCAGTGGCGGGATTTAGAGCGGCGCCGCTGACGTCGGCGCTTGGGCTGTTTCTTTAAGGAATCGGCCTCCGTTGCTTCTTCGCCGTCCCCATCTTTTGGGGTGTCCACCATGTATATGTCGAATGACGCGGACATCTGTGGGCGCTGGTTCTTGATAGTCTCCGGCATCATCGTCCATACCGTCGATGTCTTCGGAGTCGTAGTCGAGTACGTCAGTTAGATCGTCGACGGTGGCTACGAAGTGGGTGGTGGGTGGGTTCTGAATTTCTTTGTCGTCCGCGTCCCCACCATCCTGGCCGTAGTCCGGCCAGGGCTCTCCGGATAGCAAGGGATGCTTCAGCGAATTTAAGATATCGCCGAAGGGTGAGTGCTGAAAGATGTCCGCAGCGGTGAATTTCATGATCGGCGCCCAATCGGATTCGACTGGCAAGGGCGCAGGAGGTTCGGAGTCCGGCAGAGAGTCCGGCACCTCGGAGTCATGGGCTTGATGCGGGACAAGGTAAGTGTTCGGCTCCATCACCGTAGAAGTTACAGCTCCCGAGGCGGTGTCTAGCCATCCATCCTCGATCTGAGCGATCGGCTCCGGACTATGGGTCGGAGCGGATTCGTGTGCGGCCTCCAAGGTGCTGTCCGGCGGCAGAGTTAGGTCGTGCCCATCGTGACAGCGCGGCACGCTCAGCTGTGGCTCAGATCCATCGAAGATCAAGTCCCTGCGGATATCGGCCGTGAAGTTTAGGCTTCCAAACCTGACCTGACGGCCAGGGGCGTAGCTTTCGATCTGCTCCAGATGGCCAAGTGAGTTGGCCCGCAGTGCGAAGCCGCCGAATATGAAGATCTGTCCGGGGAGAAAAGTCTCACCCAGTACTGCGTCGTTGTCGGTTGAAGAGGCCATCAAGCCTATCGGTGACGACACAGAGGAACTCTCAATGAAAGCACCAATGTAGGTGTCAAAACCGGCGGATCTCGGGTAGGGGGTCCCGAACTATGCGTCTAGGCGGATGGTAACAGGAGACAAGGGACACGATGTTTTACCCAGGTTCGGGCCCTCTTGATGGAGGTAAAACCCTACGTCCTGCTTGATTGATATTGATATTGTGGATGTTTACAAGAGTGGATCTACCACGAGATCAAGGAGGCTAAACCCTAGAAGCTAGCCTATGGTATAATTGTAATGGTTGTTGTTGTTGTGTCCTACGGACTAGAGCCATCCGGTTTATAGACACCGGAGAGGGCTAGGGTTACATAGAGTCGGTTACAATGGTAGGAGATCTACGTATCCGTATCGCCAAGCTTGCCTTCCACGCCAAGGAAAGTCCCATCCGGACACGGGACGAAGTCTTCAATCTTGTATCTTCGTAGTCTTGGAGTCCGGTCGATGATGATAGTTTGGCCGATGATAGTTCGGCTGATGATGGTAGTCCGGCTATCCGGACACCCCCTAATCCAGGACTCCCTCAGCGTGGATGTTTCTAATCCGATGGAATCAGTACTACCAGACCAGCTTTCCTATGAAACACTATTCACCTTTCCCGTGTTCCGAATGGTTGGAAGGGAAAGAATACCGTAGGAATTGTGTTCCTATGAAAATCCTGCACCAAACCTATGAACCGAACGTAGCCTTAGATGTTCTTAATATAATGTCCCTGGTAAAAATGAAGCCATGCCACTATTTTTGCCTGTAATTGTTTGAGACTCTGACAAGTTTAGTCAAATGTTTTTGCCTATAATTTTTTGAGACTTTGACTGTTTCCTTTGTGCCTTTTTGTGCAAACAGGGATATCCAATTCACCTGGTTGCTGTTGTGATCTTTTGGTGCACTGCACAAAACTCTTCTTAAAAGAAGTGACTTTTGTGTTGTTTAACTAGAATGTCAGAATGGAACAGTTGGTTCATTTTGGTGGAACTGCACAAAGGGAGATCTGTGTTCCAATCCTCATCATCCATATTGGCACCATAACCTTCCTTTAGGTAAGAATGATATTTAATGCATGTGTTCATCTCTATTTTCCGACTGCCATGAGAAAATAATGTTGTTTTTTACAAGTACACTTGTACTCCCTCACTGACAAAACCAATTCTGAATTAGAAGGCCAATCATGTACTTGGTTTCACCAACTGTTGAGGAGAAAGAGAAACAGAGCATGAAGAGGAAGAAGAACAAGAATAAACAGTGCCAAGGCGTTCTTGATGAAGCCAGAGGCCTCAGTCGAGGCTATTCAATGGCTCCGGCAATGACTACCTTACATATGAGACGATCCTCCAAGGAGCCCTTCCACTTCTGCTGTCTCACTTAATTAATTAGGAGTACTTAAGTACCACTAATTTATTACTACCTAATTTTCCTGTTGGAGTTAAACAAATCTTTAGTAGGACCCTATGCTGAATCATGTACGTGTGAATGTTTGTCTATGGAGGTGAATCATGTGGTGGAGCAGGGAGGGAATATTATTAGTGTCATGACATAATAGTGCTATTGTTTTGCATGTCAATTTATTGACATTGGTTCAATGAGGCAATGTTTTGCATATTGTCCATCATGAATTTGATGCTACTGTTTGAGTAATATGCTAATGTCTTCCTATCCTTTCTCACTAAGCTAATGAAGGTTTCACCTTGTTCCTACTTGTGCAAACAGGGATCGTGTTGTGCCAATCATACATTTTAGTGGAACTACACAAGACAATACAATGAACTGTATCCCAGCCAGTGCTTTAACTCTGCTGGAAGTTCTTGGTAATCTTTTGATATAATCTCAGCACTGGTAAACAAGAGTGATTTCAACCATACATTTGAAGTGCACAAAAATATATACTATTGTGTGATTCCAGTGAGTGCTTTATCATCTCTTATGGTACTACATGAAAAAGCTTTTTTTCTCAGGTTGGTACGGGCCTAAGGCCTTCATCCATATTAGTTTGTTGTCATCTCTATTGTATCGTGCTATTGTCATGAGAAACTCCTTTATCTTTGCACTCTTAAGTTTTGCAACCTATGATAAATGGCAATGCGTTGAGTGTTGAGTTGAGCTAATTGGCACTGATTAAATAAACTAATACCTCTCTTTAAGCAAGACTACTATGTTGCTAACTTTACCCATTAAGATAATGAGGGTGCTTCTATTTGTTAGTGTATGTTTCATCAACTAGTCCCACTATTACAGTAATATCACTCTCTCAATATATGTGCTAACAGGGATGCTCGATTTTGGTGGAACTGCACAAAAACTTTGGGTGCTTCATTGCCTCGACAGCTTCCGTCCTTTCATGTCAGTCGCTAATCTTCGCTTGCTTTCTTCCTTTGCTGTCAGTCGCTTGGCTTATCTCGGCTTCCAGTCAAAGGAAATAGTAATTGATATGCTACCTCACACAGGTTGGTACTGGTCTTTATCCTGATTATTTTGCCTGTCATATGTATTGGTAATTTGGTATTGTGCTACTTTTTGCCGATTTCATAAAGGAGTAATTTGGAGCCTGAACTCGCAGGCAAATCATTACATCGGGTGATTTCAGTAGAACTGCACAAAATTATCAGATGGATAGGTACTTATGCTGCTGCTATGTACTCCAAAGTTCACTCAGACAAGCATCGATGTTGACAAGAAGTGCCTATATTCATTCAAGTATCAACTAGCGTCAACCAATTGTCAAACTCCAAGTATTAGGAGAGTGAATGCCAAAAATATTGCTTGGTGCATAGCCCAGAAAAACACAGTCCAGTCTTTGGTCCCAACTTGTGCCTTTTGGTTATCAGCACATATGGTAGCGAACTATATGGCATGGAGTCTAAAGATTCTAGACAAGTTGGTTGACGCGTATATTCATCTGGCACTTAATCAGTCTGCACGCCAAGGATGTTCCACTTCAGTTGAACTGCACAAAAAATTTGGGTGGTTCATTTTCTCAACCGCCTCCTTTCTCGTCTGCAATGTAGAATTTTGGCGACATACATGACCAAGATGAGGCAGTAAACTAGTTGGATGAAAGTAGTGGCCAAGTTTCTCAAACCTCCCTCGGCACGAGGCCACTATTTGAGGATAAACCTACAAGCAAAGTTCAGATTGTCTGTGCTGCCTCTTATGTACTTGAAAGTTTACTCGTACAAGAACTAATGTTAGCAAGAAGTACCTCCGATTGAACAACATTTACCAGTCTATACCCTAGGTAATTAAAGTTCGTCCATGGATCATATTGGTTGTGATCTCAATCATTTGGATGCATAAACATACTGAACATGTGTATATCTGAATCTTTTTGTGAATTATGTATGAATATTGTCGTGTGATCTATCAATCATTTGGATGCATAGATATGCTGAGCTTGTGTATATATGAATCTTTTGAGTTGTTGATAGTGAATGTTGGCTATGAATATGAACATGTCTTGTGAACCTGAGTTTGATATGAATGTTTAACTTTTTTGTTGTATTTGTCTGTGAACTTGTTAGTATGCCTACTGTCCGGGTATAAAACGCAGGTCTCTTATAAAAGTAATGTTGTGTCCAATTTATGTTTTCCCTTCTAACCACATTATATATATATTTATATTATTACTATTATTGTATATTTTATAGAGACTTATATATACATTATAAAACATCCCACGTGTTATTAACTTATAAAAGTAAATGTTTAATGGAAAATCCTGGTTGTTTTTGACTCACGGGCATGGAAAATCCTGGTGATTGCGTACAAAAGCTTGTGAAGATTTTAAGGACCAATTTAATAATAACGCGCTCATTTTTATTTTGAGAAATAACTCGCTAATTTCTTAATTATATATATATATATATATATAATGTGCCTCTCCGGTTTATTCTTTGATATTAATTGCTCCTTCTAACATAACATTATATATATAACGAGCCCACCTAATACGTGTATTTCAAGGAAGTGCAAATGGGCTGGGATTTCTTAGAAAATATAAATGGGCCTGATTGACGCGAAATTATTTGTTCACCCAGCCCAGCAAATGGACTGTACATTCTAGAAAACATGGGTTAAATATATGCCACATTTTTGCTGGCTGACATGTGGGCCAATAGGTCGAAGCCTACGCGGGGCATTGTCAACTTGGTCAACAAATGATTGTGTCATCCACAGCCATTGGATTTATATCCAACAGCCGACATGCACCTTCAATCTCTCGTCTTCTTCCTCCAGCGTCGTCGGGACTATCTGGTCCAGCCTCTAGCGGCTAGCGGCTCTGCTTAGCATGCATCGCTGCAAAGCGCTACCCCACCGCCGGCCAGGATATCCCTCCACCCCTCGACACCTCCTGTTATTCTCCACAGACTACAGCCCCACGCCACAACAGAACCAGTTATAACCCTTCTCCTCCTCTCAATCTGCGACTCAATTGCCGCGTTTTCCCATCTCCGAATCGTTCTCGTCCGGGGCCTCGCCGTTGTCCACTGCCTCGCTGTGTTCGGTGCGGCATGGTCAACAAACGAGAGTCATCGGAAGAGGACTGTACGTGGAGAGCCTGACGGCTGGGACCCATGAGGTCCATGGTCGCACGCAAGGAAAGTCCCTCCTTATTAAGCTGAAAAAATGTTTCCTCCATCTGACAGCTGGGACCCACCGGCTGTATCTTCGCATGGAAGGAAGTGCCTCCTTGTTTTGCAAAAAAAATTATTCATCCCGTTGACAGCTGGGACCCGTCAGATTTGGTGACTGACTTGTGGACCTGCTAAGCGGACGTGTACGCACGGCTTTGTCAACTTAATCAACAAATGATTCTAGCAGTTGGACCGTTGGATGTTAATCCAACAGCCGTGCTCCTTCTTCAACCTCTGTTCTTGCTCCTATCTCCCGTGGGCAGCACCATGGTTGTGCTGCCACGCACCCGAACTAGTGAAGTTTCCCACTCCTCTCCATCTGCGACTTCACTGCCCCGTCTTCCCCATCTCTGGGTCGTTCCAGTCTAGGTGCGCTCGGCATGGTGTGGTCAACATGGTCAACAACTGAGAGTCATCGAAAGATGACTGTACGTAAGAGGCTGACAGTGGGGACGCACCATGCCCATGGACGCATGCATGCAACGGAACGCAGCGAGGTCAATGTGGTCAAGGAACGACTTCCATCGGAAGTATACAGTACGTGGAGAGTCTCAGCTGGGTCCACGGCCGCAGCAAGTAAGTGCCTCCTTATTACGCGGAAAATAATGATTCCTCCAACTGATAGCAGGGACCCACTGGACGGGCCACCGTATTTTGTGAAAAAAACGTTTGCCCCCTGACTGCTGGGACCCACCTGACGGGCCACCGTATTTCGCGAAAAAACGTCCCCCCCCCCCGTTGTCAGCTCGGACCCACCGGAAGTGCCTCCTTATTACGCACAAAAAAGGAATACTCCCCTTGCTAGCTGGGACCCACCTTGGTGGGAGGCTGACTTGTGGGCCTACTAAGTTGACGGGGACGAAGGGCTTTGTCAACTTAGTCAATATGGACGATTCTAGCTCGAGTCACCGTACGATGTCCATCCAACGGCCGTAGTGCTTCTTCAACCTCTGGTCTTCTTGCTCCAGCCGCCCAAACCAGCGCCGGTCGTGCCTCATGCTCCTCCCTCCCGTGGTCGGCTGTGCTGCCGCGGAGGCCTCACCGCCCCCTACTATTCCCACCGCTGGCCAGGCCCTGCGGCGACGGCAGCCTCACACCGCAACCGAACCAATGAACCCTCGTACTCCTCTCCGCGCAGGCTTCCACTGCCGCTTCATCCTCGGCTCCGCGTCGTCCCCTTCCTAGGCCTCGCCGTCGTCCACCGCCATGGTGCTCTCCGCACGGTGTCGTCAATGTGGTCAAGGAACGACTTCCATCAGAAGAGTACTGTACGTGGAGAGGCTGACAGCTGGGTCCATGGCCACAGCCCAGTTTTTTTGTGATTTGCCAAGTAAGTCGCTTTGTCAGGCCTGTTGGGCTGCAAATCTTTCAAGATGAGGAGAGCTTTCATTCGGCTGGCTGAGAAAATGGCCCTTCAGTAGTGAGAAATGGGATGTACATTTTTAAAACACATCAAACCGGCAATTAGTTTCAAATATCTTTTTTTCATTTCGAGATTTTAAATTACATTAATTTTTATGCGTGGAGAATTTGTTGGATATTATATTGACATACATTTATTTTTAAAATCAGTTTAAATGTGAGTCGAAATTCGGGATTAAAAACAGTTCGGACCGCACCGAAATATGCAAAATTTCGTATAATTTTTTAACCGTGGCCACAATATGGGCTGTAATGCTAACAAAAAGAATATGGGCTCCAAAAAAAACTTAAGAATTAGAAAATGGGCTGTAAATTATTAGAAATAATGGCAGATGGGTTGTATGCTGTATTCCAAAGATTTGAGGCTTTCCTAAAAAAAGGTTGACGCACAAGCAGTGACTGTTGGATGGCCATCCAAAGGATGTCGTGCTTCTTCAGTCTCTGCTCTTCCAGCTCCATCCGCTCAAACAAGCACCGGCAGGACTGCCTGCTCCCTCCTCCCCACGGTCGGCTCTGCTGCCGCTCAGGCCTCGCCGCCCCATCGTACTCCCATCGCTGGCCTAGCCATCCCTCTACTCACCCACACCTGCTGTTATTCTCCGGCGACGGCAGACGAACCTGTAAACCCTCATACAGTCGTACTCCCCTCCGCGTGGGAAACAACTGCCGGGTCTTCCCTGCCTCCGTGCCGTTCCCTTCCTAGGCCTCGCTGTCGTCCAGCGCCCTGGTGCTCTCGGCGCGGCCCGGTCAACGTGGTCAACGACCGACATGCATCTGAAGTGGATTGTATGTGGAGAGGCCGACAACTGGGTCCATGGCCGCATGCAAGGAAATGCCTCCTTATTACGCGCAAAATAATGATTCCTCCACCTGACATCAGGGACCCACCGAAAGGGCCTCTGTATTTCACGAAAAAAACGTTACCGCCGCTGACAGCTCGAACCCACCAGTTATATCTTCGCACGCAAGGAAGTGCCTCCTTATTACGCACAAAAAAAAGAATACTCCGCCTGTTAGCTGGGTCCTAGTATAGTGGCAGGCTGACTTGTGGGCGTACTAAGTTGACGAGGACGGAGGGCTTTGTCAACTTAGTCAATATGCACGATTCTTGCTCCAGTGACCATACGATGTCCATCCAACGGCCGTAGTGCTTCTTCAACCTCTGGTCTTCTTGCTCCAGCCGCCCAAACCAGCGCCGGTCGTGCCTCATGCTCCTGCCTCCCGTGGCCGGCTGCGATGCGGCGGAGGCCTCACCGCCCCCTACTATTCCCACCGCTGGCCAGGCCATCCCTCTACTCACCCACACCCCCTATTATTCTGCGGTGACGGCAGCCTCACACCGCAGCGAACCAGTGAACCCTCGTACTCCTCTACGCGTGGGCATCCACTACCGTGTGTTCCCCGGCTCCACGCCGTCCCCTTCCTAGGCCTCGCCGTCGTCCACTGCCCTGGTGCTCTCGGCGCGGCGTGGTCAACATGGTCAAGGAACGGCTTCCATCGGACGGGGACTGTACGTGGAGAGGCTAACAGCTTGGTCCACGGCCGCAGCAAGGAAGTGCCTCCTTATTACGTGCAAAATAATTATTCCTCCAC